>NW_010229214.1:0-21269 GCF_000690775.1 Eurypyga helias
GGCTTCCTCATCGTCTTCACCATCGTGGGCAACGTGCTGGTGGTGATAGCCGTGCTCACCAGCCGGGCGCTGAGAGCCCCCCAGAACCTCTTCCTGGTGTCGCTGGCCAGCGCGGACATCCTGGTGGCTACCCTGGTCATGCCTTTCTCCTTAGCCAACGAGCTTATGAATTACTGGTACTTCGGCAAGGCTTGGTGTAACATTTACCTGGCGCTGGACGTGCTCTTCTGCACCTCTTCCATCGTCCACCTGTGCGCCATCAGCCTCGACAGGTATTGGTCGGTCACGCAGGCGGTGGAGTACAACCTCAAACGGACCCCACGACGGATCAAGGCCATCATCCTCACTGTCTGGCTCATTTCGGCTGTCATCTCCTTCCCACCGCTGATCTCCATGTACCGGGACCCTGAAGGAGATGGCTTTCCCCAGTGCAAGCTCAATGACGAGACGTGGTACATCCTTTCTTCTTGCATTGGCTCTTTCTTTGCCCCTTGCCTCATCATGGTGTTGGTCTATATCCGCATCTACCGCGTGGCCAAGCTAAGGACCAGGACACTCTCTGAGAAACGCACGATGCCAGAGGGGTCCTCCCAGACTGAGAACGGCTTGAGCCGCGCTGCTGGGGGCTGCACGTCCCTGAGGATGCAGCTGGGAGAGAATGGACATTACTCAGTGCACCACTGGCGCAAAGCCTCTGAGCTGGAGGACATTGAGCTGGAGGAGAGCAGCACCTCAGAGAGTAGACGGAGGCGGAGCCGGGAGGAGCATCCCCGCAAAAGCAGCAAGAGCCAGTCCTTCTCCTACTCATATTCCTCCAAGCACTCTAGTAGCCGTCTGTCCCGCTCTAGCAATCGCTCCATGCAGTTCTTCTCATATCGCCGTCGACGGAAGCGTAGCAGCATCTGCCGTAAGAAAGTCACCCAGGCCCGGGAGAAACGCTTCACTTTTGTGCTGGCCGTGGTCATGGGGGTCTTTGTAGTTTGCTGGTTCCCTTTTTTCTTCAGCTACAGCCTCTATGGTATTTGCCGGGAGGCATGTGAGGTCCCTGAGACACTCTTCAAGTTCTTCTTCTGGATTGGGTATTGCAATAGCTCCCTCAACCCAGTCATCTACACCATCTTCAACCAGGACTTCCGCAGGTCCTTTAAACACATTCTCTTTAAGAAGAAGAAGAAGAACTTCCGGCATTGAGCCGGAGGAATGGATTTGTCTTGAGCAGGAGTGGAGTTAAAAGAGAAGGCTCTATGCTGAAAAAGAAAGGAGGGAAAAGAACATGGGGTTTGGGCTTAGAGAGGGCTTGCCCCTTTGGTGGTGCGGAGTGGTGGTCTGGGGTACGGGGATAGTGTCGGGGAGGCTGAGGGCATTCACTGTGGTGGGGAATGGCGACATGGTGCTGGAGGAGCGGTGCTGGAGTGTGGATGGGTAAATGGGGAGGGGAGTGATTGTCTTTGAACCCTGACAGAGGGCACGGGGAGCTCACAGAGAAAAATAGGCTAAGACACTGAGTTTGGGAGGCAGTGAGCTGTTACGGGCTCTGGAATTTTGTGGGGAAAAAGCAGAGACATCAAGAGGAAAGGATTGTGGCAGTGGTGATGGAGTATTTATAAATAGAGCAGCTGTGGCCCATGGTGGGCTCATCTCAGTAAGAAATTGGCTTTTACTCTTATATGGGGAAAGAAAGTGCAAAGTACCAGGCACTGGCAGTCTTTTGAGTTATGAAAGGATTTAAATGTTTGCCAAAAAAATCCTAAAGAACAATCCAAACTCTTTTCTAAATAAACCTTTGTACTGTTAAAACCTTCTGAATGATGATTTTACACAGGGTTTAAGTCAAACAGAAAGCATGGGGGTTTATTTTTCTGTGGAGGGGTCTTTGCATATAGAGCTAGATGGGAAATGTTTTTCCTGTCTTCCCATAATTTTTGATCTGTCAGTGGGAGAAACCTGGAAGTCTTGCATGTTTTCATGAAGTATGAAAAAGAACACATGCACCCCGTGACCTTATTTCCCCTGTTGGATCATCAGGCAGTAAATTGCTGCTCCAGCCCTCTCAGATCAGTAGCCTAAGCACTTTGCTGTCCTGGAGCAGGTAGTGAAAAAAATAATTAATTTGATAAACTCAACTAACATTTTCTGAGTTAAAAGAAAAAAAATCAAATTTCCAACCAGGTCAACTTTCATGTGCTCTGGGGAACTTTTTCCCCCTCTTTTTAGGTGCCCCTCAAAAAGGCTTATCTCAGGGGCTGGCTGTGTGCTGCACCCGTTCTCATGCAGTTGGAGGCAGTCTGCTGTAGAGATTTTCAGAGGAAGAGCAATCACCACACCACTAAGGTCTTTAAATCCTTCATATTTACCATCTTAGAGCACTAAATCCTTTGTATTTATTTTTTTAATGAGAAGCATACATTGCAGACTGTCGGTGTTGTATGTGAACAAATCTCAAAAGAAGGTGCAGCTGTTCCAAACCTTTAATATTAATGCTGCCTTCTTTCCCTTTTCCTGTTTGCATTTCTAGTTTATGATTTCAGGGGATTTTGTTGTGAGGAGGGGAGGGAAGAGGGAAGAAGAGTTTGAACAGTTATTAAAGCAAACTGCATTTCCCATGGGTTTATAAAATGTCATAAACTGTAATGAAGAGAATGAGAGACAGAGTGGTGTCTGTACAGTTGCCACTGAATACCAAGTGTAGGAGTCAGCTGAGAATTTACATCCTTTCTCCAACTGTGCTGCTGTAAGGTGTGTATTCTGTTTGCAGGGTAACGACTGCTCTGTTTTATGTGTATCACTCCTTACATAGGCAGCAGGATTTGGTTTCTGCCTCAGATGAACCTTTCCATAGTAAACAGCTCTTTGAAAAATAGAACAAAATCTATTCTCATATGGCAGGCTTCTTGAAACAGCTAAATTGAATCTATACCTGAGAATCATTAGATATCCTCTTCTTTGCTTCCCCTCTTCTGTCCGAAGGGTATCTGTAGCCTCTCTTCTCTTGAAATCTCTATGGCATAAGGAGGAAAGATAGAGCAGTCACTTTGTTTCATCAGTTTTTCATAACAAGCATTTGGTTCACTTAACCCTTGAAAAGGAGATTGGTGGTGGCTCAGGTTCTGGTATTAATTTAATGGACAATTTAACTTCAGGACCAACTCAAGTGGGAGTTTTGCCGAAGTAAGGATTAAATGACTGTACCAAATGCACATTTTCATTCTTAAGTCTGTAACGTATTGAATCCTTTCTTGAAATAAGACTTGGAGTTGTGAAAATATTTGGGCTTTGTTTAAACATTTGCACTTAAAGAAGGGATGGTAAGACTTATTTTGAGGACCATCCCTTTGTAAATAACAATAGTTTGATACAAATGCTTAACCTGAGACAGATAAATATGAGAAAAAATAGCAACTGAGAGGAGGAAATTACAAGCCATTTTCTCCTTTGCAAAATGGAGAATTCTTTTTAAAGTTACACCAAGAAGAGCTGAAACAAGATCATGTTATTTTTAGGTAACAATGTAGCTAAAAAGTTCAGGTTTGTTTAATCTGAAGAAACTATAAAAATGCCAGAGCAACCAAAGCAACATACGGTACATAGCTACTACCTCTGAGCTACTGGACGGCTTCATTAGAGATACCCATTCCCACCAGGACAAAGGTCTGCTTTTGTCACCTATTGCTCCTTCAGAGTGGCTTCCCAGTCTGCAGACACACAGCAGTTCCACTGTTGCACTGCTTTTGGAATGAGATTTGTTGCCTCTAAACACAATCCTTCCCTTTTGTTTTTCCTTGTAGAATTCAAGGAGTCTATGGAAGTGAAATTTAATGGACAGTCAGATTTTAGTGGAGGTGAAGTATATATGGAATGACTGATGTGCCTTAAAAGTAATTTCTTTGCTATAAAATTATTCTGTGGTCATTATAAACATAAAGGAAATAATGCTTCTGTTTCTATTTTGCGTTCCCAAATGTCTAAAAGGGATTGATGCAGATACTGAACATCTATGTGCAGCAGCATACTTAAAACTGGGGCATTTTCTGTGGTTTTAATTTATTTCTCATCACAATTGCTCATCTGATTCAGTGCCTCAGGAGGATCTTATTTCTTCTGAGCTAGATAAAAACTAATATTCATCAATAAATATTGTGCAGTGTACACCCCTTTTAAGTGCATTTCCCTCTAAACTAGTGAATACAGAGGATTTCTATAAAAATTGTTTTTAACATAAGTACTTAATATGCTTCAAGGAAGCAAAATGGGGCTGATTTATTTTTTTAATTACGGTGTTCTCTTATTACTTGTAATAGCTGAAGACTGGAATTCGTTTGTTGTAACATATTGTGTGGTGTTAACTTTTCATAAAAAGTTATCAGCTCTGCTACTCGCACTGTGGTTGTGCTTCCACTGTAAGCTGGCTAATAGCATATACAGGAAAAAAAATAGTCAATGCAGCTTTTGCTTAAGAAAAAGGGAGAAGATATTTTATGTTTCAAATGTGTCCAGCTGTGTCTTTGATCACATTTGATGAGCTGGTTGAAACAGTCACTCTTTACTGTTGTGGAAGAACGAAATGTTACTATGAAGCCATATTGATTTTAACAACAAGCACCTGCTCTTTAACTGTTCATTTGCTCATTTCACCATGAAGAAAATTTTCTGTCAGGCTAAAACGAGAAGTTAATGTTTTATTTTCAAAACCAATTTTCTGAACAGTACCACTGTTGGTTGGCTATTGGCGTATCCAACGGTACAGCTTAGCTAGGACGGGAACCCGGTGTTGCTGTCCTTCAGCACTCTTCTTGTGGGAGTTTTGTGTGAGTGGCAACTGCAGGATCAACCTCTTTGAGGCTGGAGGCAGGTGGGAGGGGCCTTATATATAGAAGATTTGACAGAATCACTTTAAATCATGGTCTAAAATAAGAATCAGGCCCTTGTTGTTCTGTGTGATATCTGTATAGAAGAGTCATCTTGCTCGAAGAGCACTGGCAATTTCTGAGAAGTAGACCTGAAGTAAAAGACAATGTGCAAGCAGCTTTGCCCACGCTGAGCTGTATCACCCTTTGTGAGCAATCCCAAAAAACTTCAGTGGAGTTTACTTGTGAATGGGTGAACTACTCAGTGTGGACAAGGATGTTAGGAGCTTCCTTAGACACTGCCTCTTTTTCAGTAAATGTGCCTGAGGAATGTAAGCATACATTTGTGTGTAAATGTACATAACTGAAAGAAAGGAGTCCTCTCTGCTTGACTTTGACTGCTGTTCAAGCCCATCAAAGGTATGGGTCAAGGGGGTTTTTTACTATATAATCAGAGTACCAAACCCTACTGTATATTTGCAGTATGAGCTGTGTGAAAAGCATTATCTGATTGCCTCTATTTTTTGCAGAAGAAAACTATTGCTCTCTTTCTTGCACAATGGAAGTTGGTATTGTTTAGCATCAGCATCTGAGAAGTGTTAAGGATTTTGTAGGAAATGTCAGTAACAGCATACTGTTCAGGAGAATGTTCTGACAAACTATGACTACAGTCAAGAAGGAGAGAATACCTATGAGCTTTGCAGAAGGAAGGCCAGATGCTCTCTGTGAGTTTGTTTTCACAATTGCTCATTGTGACCTGGTGAGCAGACGGCAACTAGATGCTTCAGAAAAAAAAAAAAAAAAGCTCTAATTTGGAGAGGGGGGGCAGTGTATGAGGCACTTACTATCACAACACTGGAGGAATTAATATTTACATACCTTTACAGTATGGACAAGTACAGTGCAGGAATTTGCCTTTTTCATTGCACAATAGCAAATGTTAATTTGCTTTCCAGATCTGTGGGTCAACTAGGCCATCCAGAAGATGACACAGGAGAAGGTAGAGATAAGGGATTGCTCACTGCAGTGTTCAACACCAAGCTTAAGTTTGTCCTTTGTCCTTGAAATTAAGCCAAAGATACACCTTGGCACTTGGACACAAAAGACCATGTAACATCAATAATGCTACACTGAATATAGTCTAGTTTCAGAAAAAAAGCATCAGTTCTTATTATACACTCTGCATGTTTCCTTTTCAGGACAGAAATGGGAGAGTTTGAGGCTTAAGGCATGTGAGAAAAGAGTAATCAGCAGTTTGAAGGGTCATGAGTGTATTTTGAAATTTCCCTAGATTCCATTCTGATAACTGAGATGTCTTTAATTTTGTGGCTTCCCAATCACTTTGAACTCCTAGGAAAGACTTAGGAAGGTATGTAACATGGAAACAGTAGAAATACTGTCTCTCAAGGAAGCAAAAATTGGCAAATTGCTCAGAGAGTCAGTGTTCAGGTAGTTATACCAGATGCCCAATCCTCCACTGGTCCTGCTACTGGTTTTATTGGGAAAGGCTGGTCTGTCTTCTACTCACAGTGACTATCATGCTCGATCTGAATTTAGGTGATACCTACAGTTGGTACATTGCCTTTGTTTGAAGTGGCAGACCTTGGAGTATGACATAAGACATTTTATGCAGTTTATCTCTCCTCTGTCACATGTCCTTTACTACATTATCCCAAACATTTTTTAATTCAACTGAACCTCACAATAGTTGATAAGGTAGAGAAAGATTGCCTGTATCTTACAGGGAAAAAAAAAAAAAAGGAAAAGAAAAAGAAACAGAGGCATGGAAAATATTGGGAATTGAAACCTGATATCTTAGTCCTAGCCTAACATCTTACCACGATACGTCTTCCTCCCCCCAGCCCCTTTTTTCTATTAGAAAAAAGAAATACATGCAAAATTGCAGAAGCTGACTTTTAATGGACTACATTGATGATACTGTTTACACTAGAAAAAAGCTTTTCTGTCAATAAATGCCATTCTGCTGTAAAGCAATTTTCTTTACTATACTTCTTAGAAAAATCTAATGAAAAGTAAAACAGCACTTAATTCAATTTGTCTATATGTAAGTCTTAACAAAAATGCTTTATTTAAGGTCCTGAATGTAAAGTACACAAATCAAATATAGCTACCTGCTTCATCGAAATCAATTAGTTGTGTTTCAGTATTTTTGTGAACAGCACTCATTCATTTTGTATGATCCTCTTTCCTGATAGCTCTCTGCTGACAGAGAAAGCTGTACACCCTGTTGACAGCAGGAGAAAAATGAGGATTCATATTTCCCTCCATGAACTCTGTTAAGACTCCTCTAATAAATTAAAAAGCAGGCCACTAGGAGTAGGTCTTTTGGTGTAATGTCTAGAAAGTGACATGAGTCAGAGAAATAATCACCTGACTGGTTCCAGCAGAGAGGCTAACCCTAGGCTTCAGGGACATGCTTCTCTTGGTTTTGTTCTCTGTGCCATTGACCCAACATTCAAAATTATTTTCTCTGTAGCAGAACACTTTCAGCACAGCATCCCTTTCAACCTAGTCTGTTGGAGTAAGAAATTAATACTGAGGTCTCCCACTTCCTCACTGAGTGCTTTCACCAATAGACTATTTATAAAGGTGATGCAGCTAAAATGCCTTTCCTTTAGGCACATAAATGTTTTATTTGATCTGGCTTTTGTCTCTTGGTAGACTAGCACTCTCATTCCACAAGGACATTCTGTATCTGGAAAGCAAACACATGTCAAATATGGGGAAGAATATAAGAAATCCTGAAAACCCACAGCCACTCCAGCTACATTTTAAAAGAAAAGGCTGCAGCTGAAGTAAAGAAAAGGCTTAATCTTGGCTGTGGTGGGGATGCCCTGACTGAGAGCACCTACTCAGATGTGCCTCTCACCGGGTTTTGATGCAAACTGTGGAGCTGTTCAGCTGAGGCCCTTGCAGGTGTACTGAGAGGAGCAATTTCAAGTGTCCAGCAAAGATTAGAGTATGAAAATATATTTCTATTGAATCACTCCACAGTATAGCAGACTCTCTCACCTTGTTTTTCTGTTCCCTTTTTGTAGTCTTTAAATCAGTCCCTGCTTACAGTCTGAGTACAATACACAGTGCACACTTGCTGTGCCTTTACATTGTATGCCTCAGTGTCTGATCTACAAAGGGTGCTGGGAGGATTCCCCAGAATACTGCCCGTGAGGTGCTGCAACGCAATGTTGTGCAATACGTAAGGACCTTTAGTGGAGTAACAGGAGTGATGCTAAAAGTCCTTGACCCACTCCAAACCATACTGTTTTATCACCAATAAATGCTTGTGTGCAGAGTTTCCAAGTGTCTATAAATGTGCATTCACTGAGGTTGCCACTGATTTGTTTACATTAGCAGCAATTTCTGTTGGTGATTAAAGGGAGACTTTTAGTCAATCCATCAGACCACTACTTTTGGTTTGCCATATGGTACATCAGAGGAACATGAGGCATTGTTTCAACAATATAATTAGCGGTAGAAGTGATTGAAGACTCCTGGATGGCATGGTTTTTCTGTCAGAAAAATGCCAGTTAGATGAAATCTGATCTTTCCTTAAAGAATGTGTCTGTTTTGCCCCATATATATTGGAAACCAGGAAATCTTTAATCAGCTTCTGCTGGCCTGACTGCTTACTGGCTTGTCTGGCTGGCTTCTGGGCAGGCTGCTGGATAAGGTGCCAGAAAGCCGAGACTTCCAGGCTCCTGGATCCTGGGCAGCTCAGGCCCCTGGGTTTATGGGCACTATGCTCTGAGCTCCATTATCACAGTATCTAAATGCTTCATAATCTTTGTTATACTTAGTCTGTCAATGTCTTTATGCATTAAGGAGAGACTACCATGCCCTTTCTGCTGATGAGAAACCAAAAGATTAATGGCGTTTAGGTAGGTGAATCTTCCACTTTACATGGATCCTTCCAGTTGCAAATCCTCTCTTGATTCTCAATCCCCTGCTAAACTCCAATGCATAAAGTTCTGCCTGTGGTTTAAAATTCTGCTTCTGGCTCTGTGACTGTTGCACATCCACAGAACTTGCACACAAAACCTATTAAGATAAAGTAAATTTTTCTCTCCCTTGCTTGTCTCCATCTGGTAGGTAGGTCGTATAGTTTGGGTTTTGCAGAAGAAGAAAAAAGTAAGGCACTACCTCCAGTCTGTGAGGAGGCACTGGTATTGCTAACATTTGTTAAGGACTGCGTTTGTATTTTTAGTCACCCTTGGGACATAACTCTGACCTATGATCAGAGGGTGATCATAGTTCACCATTGTCCACCAAAGGGGTGGACTTTTTCTGTACTCCTGGCAAAGTACAGAAATCAGAAGTACTACTAAAAAAAAAAAAAATAAAATTTGACCCCAGATCCCCCAAGACTAGGCACTGACTAGCCAACCTCATTTATGGGTCAAGGCTCAAATTCAGGCAGAAAACCAGAGATAAACCCAGGGACCTTTCATATGTCTCATTTCTATCACTGTCTGCCAAGTGTCTCAGGTTACTATGTGGATCACTAGATCATTCTTTTCTCATACTTTGAAGGTCACCTCCCTTTAGATTACTGAAACTGTGTCTTCAATAACCCAGAAATTACCTGTAAACCTAAAAAAATATAAATGTTATACAGTCAAGAAATAACATACATGATACCAGTGTTAGGCATGATGGATTCCCTAACTGCCAATATGCCTGCTGGGAACAATTTGGACTACTGAGCAACGCTGTGAATGTTTTTCAGGCAAAGGGATGACCGTAGAGGGAACTTGAATGCCAGGTGAACGTTTTGTACAGAGGAGGCTTCCTGACAGTATTTACCACCTTCAGAAATGCCAGTCAATGTCTATCAAGCTCATACTTTTCATAACTAGGGGAAGGGATTGTCCCCAAATATGGTATTAAGAAAAAAAGTAGGTAGAAGTAATTTTAAAAAGTACTCATGCATAATAAACGTGGAAGGAGAAGGAACCTGTCCCTGGAGAAAGAGTTCAGCAGCAGTTCATTCTTACCTAATTCTGCCATCTCCACCTTGGGGTAACTGATAGTCACATAGGTTGAGGCTGCCCTCAGGTTAGAGTGTTTCAAATAGTGTCATTATTTTTTTTTCTGTTAACTAGATTATTGTTGTGGTAACAGTTACTATGAATTAATGACAGAAATCACTTTTTTCCCCTCTCTTACTTTCAGAGGAATAAAAAAACAGAAAAGATATTTTACAGGACTACAAGAATAGTTGTTCCTTTTCTATTTTGGTAATGCAAAAATAAACATTAGGAATAAACATATTTAAAAGACTCATTAGGACTTTTGGATGCAAATTAACCATTTCATTCTCTGATTAATCAAGCACAACTCAATTAACTCAATGCACTTACTTATCCCTGAGGTTTTTTATGTCATGTAATAAAATACCTCAGTTCCCAGAAAGTTTGTGCTGTCTGTCCTTAGTGGTTTTCAAGACCCAGCTGGATAATGCCCTGAGTAACCTGGTTTGGCCTCATAGCTGACCCTGCTTTGAGCAGGAGACTGGACTAGAAACAAACTGAGGTCCCTTCAACCTGAATTAGCCTGTGACTCTAAGACCTGTTTTCTGCTAATAATAAACAAAAAGAAAGTCCTAATAGTTGGATAGCGTCAAAGTAATGATCTATAGGAAGAGGCACGAATATTGCTATAGGTGGGCAAAGCTCTTAGGTCTTTTGGATCTCTTGATCTCTAAAACTTTTCTACCTGCTGTGTGCAAATTCTGTCTAACAGACATTTGGCTGGTTTCAGGGCAAAAAACTTTTTTTTGTTTAGAATTAATTAAGTAGAGCGTCCTACAGCATGTTTCCTTCTCCTGCCAAACACACCCTCCTCCCACCCCCCTCAGTCCTTAACACAGGAGAGGCACATACACACACCAATATTTTACAGACATTTTTAGAACTCTAGCCAAAATATTGCTTTTGATGTTTTTTCCCAGATAAAAAAATGTCCAGCAAGTCAGATGTGTCTGCATGATCTACTGACTCTGAAGTGGTGAAGAATATAGATCATACAGCACCAAGTGATGATTTATACCATAGCTCTTGTGAGTGGGATAAGAATAACAAGGAAACAAGTATGTTTCCATATACAGCTGAAGACTTCAGTTAAAGCCTGAGCAGTGGGAGTCTGTGACCACGACACATGTTGCTTCATTCCTTATTCATGCATGGAAGGTGCCTGACCCTTCTGTAGAAGTGGCATTTCAGAGGGTATGGTGGTAACTGGTGAATTCATGAATATGTTGTCACATCTGGAACTGCAAATCCTTTTCTTCCTTTCAAAATGTCAGTAATGTTTCTCTGCAGTCACAATGCAGATGCTATGGTAGGGCATGGCAATAGAGTTATATATTCCAAGTAAGTTATAAGGTTTGTTATTTGATTGCCACTAAATATATAACAGGGCTAGAAAATTCTCTTAACATATAATTATAATCCTTGATGTGAGCAGAGCCGGTCTGTGGCTTCTCACTGCAGCCTCTGATCTGCAGACACTGCTGAGGCAGCTGAAGACCACCTGGGTGAGAGAGTGCTGAATCAACAGCATCATGAAGCCATGGGCTACTTTTGTTCCTCACTAAACCTTTTTCATGGGATCACCAGAGTACAGGTCCCACTGCTAAAGCTCACAGATATGTTGTTCTGTTTAGTTATTGAACCAAATCCTTTCTTTCTGCCCACTTCTACTGTCTTTTATGAAGCTCCAGAGGTGCTTGGTACCAGTCATGTTCCCATCCAGCTTTAGAAAGTTCAGAAAACTCTTTGAGGTCCTCTTCTGTCATGATGGGAACTCCAATAACACTTTGAAGTGCCAGCAATTTTATTTAGCCTTTGATATTGTTTGAATGGAATAAAAGTGCTAGTTCTGGGCCCAAAACTTTTAAAATTCTGTCTTATAAGTAGTAAACAGCAGAGACATTATTGAGACCTGGACAAGGGTTCACATCTTGTTTCATTGCTGCCCTCTAGCCCAGTGTGCTATGTGCTTTGAACCTGTCATTTCAATCTCTTGCCTCTTTGTTTCATTATAGGATATACACAATATTACTTCATACATATATATTTTTGAAAGTTTTGAACAAAAATAACCTGCTACAGAAATCCTAGATAATTATTGTTATAAAAACATGTAATAAAAACTGGAGAATAGTCACTGAGGCACTACTTGTTAAGTAATTCATCTGTCCTCTGGTTTAGCTTTAAATGTCTTGCAATTTGAGGGCTGTAATATGCAACATCAATGTCTAGTTTTATATCTAATTTTTGTAGCTTTCCCAAACTCTTGTATGCTTAAGTAGCTCTAAAAACTTTGAGTTTGCTATTTTATTTATCTTCAGAAGATATTACAGAAATGACGAGTTATCAGTGGGGCTTGGTCTCTCATCCCAGGTGACAAGTGAATAGGACAAGAGGAAATGGCCTCAAGTGACACCAGTGAAGCTTTGATTGGATATTAGGAACAATTTCTTCACCAAAAGAGTTGTCAAGCATTGGAACAGGCTGCACAGAGAGGTGGTTGAATCACCATCCCTGACGATATTTAAAAGATGTGTCGACGTGTTGCTTAAGGACACGGTTTAGTGGTGGACTTGGTAGTGCCAGGTTAATGGTGGACTCGATGATGTTAAAGGTCTTTTCCAACCTAAATGATTCTGTGATTCCATGATTATAGCTCAAGGCCAGAACAATTTGTAGAGGAAAACTTTTGCCTTATGTATTCCTGCTTAACTTAAGTTCCTATTATTCACAAACATTCAGTGCAAAACCTCTCCCTGTCTGTGGTACAGCATTGGGAAGGAGGTATTTATGTGCAAGTTCAATGTCTAGAAGCATGATTCCTGCTCGGCATGCGAATAATGACAAATTATCTGAATGTGGAAAAAACTCTGGAATGGTAAATATCAACGTTTTGTCTACGTATATCCAGAAAACTGCACTCATGAGGGTTCTAAATCAATGTGCTCTGTTTCTGTTCTTTGAAGTTATTTTTATAACTATTTCCCAAGCAATTGCACATCCTATAATGAGAACTACATATGTCTCAAGATTAAAATATCAGAAAAAAGCCATTTTTAAACCTTCAGTGCTCAAAACAAATGACAAGTGCTTTTTTTATATGCTAGCTGAATATTCAGCTTAAACAATTAAAATAAATAATCGCATTGAGGAAAAACATGGTACAGATCAGAATAACTCTATATTTTTATTTAAATTATTAAAGTTGTAAATTTCCCACTTTGATTTAACATATATGTAAATCTGTCATGTGCTTTAAAAAGTTTGTCTTAAAGTTTTATTTTTATTCTTTTTTTAAGGAGCAATCACACACATATTCAGGTAAATAGTTACATGAACAGCCTCAGGGTTTCTTGGCAAGGATATAACTGTCTGTGCACTGACTCTATAACCAAATTGCCTTCCTTAATAATGTCATATTGGTTTTATTGGGCCCTGGCTGCTCCCCTTTAATACCCATTAATTATCTTTTTACTTTTTTTAATGTCCCTTTCTCTTTTTCTTCCTTCATATTTCTTGTTTCTCCCGTTTCACAAATCCCCTGCAAAAGTGCAGCTAGTGCAAGAAAATAAAGCAGCAAAATGACTGTAAGCTGACATTTACAGACTCCTGGCCATTTCAAATAGAAGACTCCTGCACTGCAATTGAATTAACGGATGTTAGAGTTCAGAAACACAAGCAGGCTCACTCCTATCATTCACAACTGCCCCTCCCAGTTGCTACTGCCTTCTTGTAATCATTTAGATCCAGAGACCTATAATACTGAAAAATAATTCTTTATTTGGGTAAGTGTATCTGGGGATAAATTTGAGTAATACATAAGAAAGAACACAGAGGATACCAGTTCTGCTGTGTGCACCAGCTACAGATGGCTACTAGTCCATCAACATCAGCTTCCAAATGGGGCATAAGAGAAACTAACCCATGAATCAGGCTTCCTTTCATCAGTGATGAAATGTTTCAATGCAGATTATTTCTGCTTTCTGCTAGCCATTAGAAAAGCTTCAGTTATATGCTGGAAACCAGCATGTGACTTTTCAAGTCCCAAGATAATTGAGAGCACTAGTGCTTAGGTCAGCTGGGCTATTAAAAACATAACTATGGTTTTGCTAGAGTGATGACTGTAATATATATTGTCAAGTAGAAACAAACAGATTCAACATATGTGACCACAAAATACAATTCTTCTCTTACTGGTTGTTCTAAAATCAGGTAGAGAAATACTGAAGAATTTATAGCTCCAGCCCTCTTTTGCTGCAGTGTAGCCTCAAGGTATTGATTAGTAAATCCTATGAAGAGACTGTAGAGGAGAAAGTATCATTCATTCATGACATGGAAATAACACTGCCACAGAGCATTTATTTTGCATAGGCCAACTACACATAATTCCTCTAAAAATCATCCATCATTATACTTGAACTTGGATTCTGCAGCTCAGAGAGGGGAGGAGCTCTTACATTATAAAGGTAGAGTTTATTATTACACACCTAATAATGTGCTCAACAGCCTTAATAGCTGATGCCTCCTCTGCAGGAGAACTGTATGACAAAACTGATAGAGGGTTTTGCTAGAAGAGAGTGCATAGACCATTGTGATAAGTAGCAGCAAATTTCAAGGACACTGAAAGATGTTGCAAAGGACAGACACTGAACTGAGTGGGCTGCCCAGTTGAATCAAACCACATCTCTAAGCCAGGTTAGCTGGGGATACTGTCTGGCACGGTCAAGCAAGAAAAACCCTTGGGATGGGAGACAGATGTCTACTGAAACACCTGGATATTGTGAGCAGCTTTAAGAGGTGGGTGGTGGGTTACTAGAAGGACCATCCTATTAGTGGATGGAAAAGAATGAAACAAGCTACCACTAAAGTCACTGAGGATGGGAGTCTTTCACTCCTGTTTGTATAGGGATTCTTATGCTGTGTCTCCCCCCAAGCTACAATGTGTTTACTCTCTTAGTAATGGTTTCTTTCCATATATCTGTAATGCTAGCAAATGGGGAAGAATTTCCTCTATGCCACCGCACAGGTTATATTAAGTTTTTTAAGGCATTTTAATGAAAAAAAAATTGATTAAAAAAATGAAATCCTTTTTTGTACCACTGGCTGCCTAGCAGGAGAACTGCAGCTAGTTTTCAACATTATTTTCCCATTCTGTCAACATTTTTCATGGAGTTTTAATATTTCCTAATCTTTTTCAAAAGGAAAACACCAATGTTGGGTAAAACTCCCACAAACAATGTGACCTAAAGCCCCCTTTTCTATATTTTTATTCCTTTATGCCTGTCTTCCCACTTTTGCATTTTCTCATATTTTGCTAGAGAAGTATGGAGAAAATAAATTCCATACTTGTAAAAAACTAAGAATTTCAGATTTTTTTTCTTGAAACAGTTTTTCAGTTCCAAACAAGGCAAATAGTAGGAAGATTGGAGTGAAAAATTCTGATGACTAATCATTCACTCGTTGGCAGAGATTTTTACATGAGATAGCAGGGTTTCTAAACTAGTGTTTACCATCTGAGCTTAGAGGTGATAATGTGAGTACCCAATAGGCATATTTCTGCCTTTGGTTTTATTCTATACTAAGAGTAAATTTTGTAAAGCTTTCATCAGTAGCTGGATTTCACCAATGTTAACTAAACAAACCACGATGCTCTAAGGGGAAAACTACCCAATACGTGGCTACAGCTTAGCAGTTGCTGGCTCAGATGATGCCCATTGGTTGTCCTCAGAAAGAGGTACTCCATTAGCATGGCAAAAATGCAAGTTGGAATTTAGGTAGAATCTTCAGTCTGGACTAAAGAGAGTAGCTTTAGAAAAGCTTTTCCTGGCTTTTGAAAATCTTGGTTCCTTGCATCTGATCCTAAACAAAGAGCACTACATTAAATCTCTTTGCTTGGATTATAGCAAATTTCTATGGTTATGGTTTGGTGGCTTTTGAAAATTATTTCAAGGAGTCTTTTGTTGTCATAAAACAATACCTGTTATTCAGTCTCTGCCATCAACCTTTTTGTTTTCATAACATGTTCTATCAATAAAACGTTTACGTTCATTCAATCAGTGTAAACTCTGTTTGGGCTCATCTACTGTACATTTCTTGATGCAAAATTTGTGACAGCTCTAAAGCCAACTGATCGGCAAGCTGATTTTTTAATCATATGCATGGGTGAAAGTATTTTACTAAAAAGGTGATATGAAAAAGTAGTAGATCATTATTACTGAAGCTGAGATTGCTTTATATTTTTATCTTCTAAAATGCAGCTGAGAAGATCATTATGAGGAAGAGAGTGTCATTTTTCAAAAGAATTTGTGGCAGTAACACCTAGTGAGGCATTTTTTTATTAGATTCAAGAGGGAATGCCTGTTACATAATACTACAGCAATCATTTCAGGGCACAAAATTCAGAGCTAGATGATGATGAGGAAACATTCAAGAGGGTGCAGATTCAGAAATTTGGTGTAGAAACTTCTATGAAATTTGACATTTATAGATTTCCTGTGTTCTGTATAGTAAATAATAAATAGTAATATTGCTCAGACAGAATAAACATATACATTTACTACATGACACAAATACTTCCATCTTGCCCTGATAGGTATGAAAGCTGTTTCTCAGTGTATAGAAATGAGAATTCAAACTGTAATAATGATACATTAGAATCTGTGTGGGAAGTACAAAAGAAAAAAATAGAGAAATTTTGTTCTCAGGACAGGAAGTGTAGAACAGTTTCCATTCTGGTATTGAGGGGGAAAAGTTAAACTTCATTTACAATGGTGAATGCATGTTTCAAGCTAAGCTAATTGAATTTCATCTACTAGTCTGCCAGTAGTCATGACACTTTTATTTCTTTTTGTTTCATCTTCTCCCCAGTAGGCTTCACTTATTGGCACAGATGGATTCTGATATCAAAGGCAATTTCCAGTTGGCTTTAGGACAGCTATTATTTAATTGTTCCCTTTAACTGTCTTTTCTCTGTCACCAGAAGCTTCTAAAAACTCATATTTAAAAAAGGATGTGGGGCAAACTCACTGCTGGGATATTTCTGTGGAGCTACACTAGTAACAGATTTCACCTTGTAAATTCTACTCTCACTGCAGTATCTTAAATTTCTCTATATCTTTTTGTGATAGCCTGTAAAACCTTAATGAAAATAACCAACATTGATACCCTGACCAAACCCCAGTAGCAACCTAGCAAGTTGCAGCATCCATCACTTCTCTCCTAAACTATGGAGGGGAGCTACTGGAAAGGGGCTGGGGTCACAAAGCAAAGCCATTTGAAGCAGACAGGCTGCCTACCCTGGCTGAAGGAGAACATGATGCTTTACACCTCCTTATCACTCAGCACAGTAAGAGGGGAGGGACCAAGGTGGACCCTGCAGCATCCTTCAGTTTATCAGCCACAACTGTATGAAGAAGCAGTTGTTCAGCAAAGTCAATTGGTCTGTGAAAAGGGATAAAAATCATAGAAAAATGGTGAAGTGGGACACTGGATGTCAGTGGCATCTCAGGAATCTCCATACCGTGCTCCGCAGCATGGGACAAACATGTCCTTAATCATAATTCACAGGCTGAACTGCTCTGGGGACATTGCTACTTATGCTGGGACGGGTTGTGCTTATGCTGGTAGGAACAGGCGTGGTGTCCACTATGCCATTGTTAAAAACACTGTTTAAGTAGCTGGTGGCAACGAAAGAAGAGACAGCTTGTAATCTTACCTGCTTTCCTAGTCAGAGAGGTTCTGGAGGCAGATTTTTAACATTTGACAAAAAAGCACAAGGATATACTGAAGGCAAAATTAGCCCTTTCCCAACTAGTGGATCAAAATCTACTTTAAGCTTTCTGAGGGTTGAGAGGGCATGAAGAGGATTCAGAGTAGATTTAGACATATCCTGTAGAATATGGCTCCAAAATTTCCTTATGTACTTTAGTTATTAAAGAACTGTGGATTGACAGATGAGTGGTGTGTGCATTTGTGCTTCAGAGCACTACAGTGTGTAAATAGGTGAGCAGTACCCTGAAATATTGCAGCATTCAGCTGGAAAGCTGCAGGGATAATTGGTCTTGACTCAAAAAGAAATAGAAACTAGAGCAGGAGAGATAATTTGGGGATATCATATTAACAAAAGGAAAAGAAGGTCGTTTCTCTGAATATTTTTTTTTCACATACTTAGAGCAACCTAAATCTGACAAGCTATCAGAAGTGCCAGATATTTGCATTTCTAAACACACCAAATACTTAGAAGCTAAATTCTTTTTCTGTAAGATCATGAGGCCTTTCTAAACAAAGCCAATGCCAAACACTGCATGTAGAAAACATCTCCATTAAGAGCTCTATTCCGAACCTTTTTTGCATCAGAGCTTTATTTGTGTCATGTGCACTTGCATGCATGTTTCCTGCTAGCTTAGGAGTGCATAATCAATCCTACATAAGATGCATTCCCAGGTCACTATACAAGACTCAATTAAGAATACGCTTCTGGTGTGGTTAAAATCATCCATTTGTAATATTTGGTTTTATGCTGACATATAGGTCACCTCAGTAAATCCTTCAGTCGCAATCCAGATATAAGGCTATAAGCAAAATAATCCTATGGACAAACAAATGTATGGATTTAAATTTTAAAAGAGGAAACTTGCGTACGACACAGTGGTAACACTCACCGATAGAGCCAGGTGGCATTGTTCATTTACACCTATCTCTCTGTAGGGATTTGGGTATCGCGGTGCTCAATTTTGTGCCATGTGCTGAACTCTGGCGCTTCATAAGCCCTCAAATTAAGCCATTTTCTCTTCTATATAAGGGCAGAAAGCTCATGTAACAAGAGTGGGAGAGTACAAATTAGTGCCTTCAAAAAATACATGCTAAGCACATTGCTGCTGGAAAAATCTTGGTGGGGTGGAGTGAAGAGACATTTTCTCGGGGTGCCAAGCAACTAAGAGGGCATCGGGCCTGCACCTCTCTTCCCTTGGTATTTACAGGAATACCATGACATAAATTTGGTGTAGAAATGGTACTTTCTGTCCCTGTTACTCAAGTTCTCTGCAGAAGAAATTTGAACCTTATTTCTCATGGCTTTCCTCTAACCACAGCTCCGCAGGGTAATCTGGCAGGTGAGAGCCACTCTCATTCACAGGTGGAAACTCTTCCTCCATACAGAGAATAATTTAAATACCATTTTCCCCAGAGTAAGTTGTAACCCAGGAACTTAAGTATTACAGCATTCGAAAGGGAAGACCTGAGCTTCGGTGCTGAACTCTCTAAGGCTCAGCCTGAAGGAGGAAGAAAATCTCAATTTTTGTGGCACAGCAAATGTGTAATCATATTTGGCAGGGAACTGTTTTGACAAAAGCGAGTCAGAGGCGTGCAGGCACACACAGGCAGAGAGCTTATAGCAAGGCTGTCGGCCAGGCTGCAAGTCAACGCAAGGGCTGAAAGAGAAATCTTCCACAGCCCTGACGAGCGGGTGAAGGAGGGAGATATTCATATATTCCTGTATGCTTTTGTGTGACTAATGGCTGTGGCCCCAGTTCTGGCTGGGGTGAATTAGCCATAAAGGAGAATGAGGAATGGCCATTTTGTGAGCCTCAGCAAACCACTGCTGCAGCTCAGCCCAGGTCGTGGCGGAGAATAAAGAGAAATGCAGGTGCTCGGGGGACTTTCACGTGAAAGTGTTGCAAGGAGGATAAGCAAAAAAACCTACAGTACGTTAATTCCTGCCGATATTAGGTGAGATCACGCAAGGGCACGTCTGCTGAGGGGCCTCAGCCTCACATTGCTTTCAGGTCTTACAGGGACGGAAGGTGAAACTAGACATTTGCAAACGTTTACTGCTTACGGCAGAGTCTTCACAGGCGAAGTCTGCTTGTCCAAACAGACTGCACACACGCAGGATTTCACCAGTGGTCTGATGGCATGTCCAAGAGGTCCTTTATGAAGGATTTGTCCCAATGCTCCTTTAATAAATATTCTCCCTGTGTCACAGGGAATATTAACCTCTAATACCAGTTCCATCCCTATATTTTGCTCTCCACCTCCAGAACAGGATCAGCTGTATACCTTAAAAGAAGCCTTATTAAATAATAATAATTTAAAAAAGAAAAATCATTCTTTATAGTCCTATTGTTACTGTTTCCATCCATTGACCGAGGTAATGAAGTAAAGAAATGAAATGTTCTTTGGTTTTGGGATTGCTAGTCAAATTATGCAGACAGATCATTTTCCAATCTTAAATCTAAATAATTCAGTTGCCATAGGATCAAAGTATGTTTTACGCTGCCCTCAGTTTTCCACGCATTGATTCATCCTTATTCCCCTTAGCACATTTTCCCTTTGATTTGATAATGCTCATAAAAGCAGTTGGCAGTGAGTATGGTCAGCATCCAGATTGCTCATTATGACGCTTTATTGTTCTAAGCCTTATGTTCTCTTCCTCCTCCTCTTGTAACCGCTTATACTCGAGAAGTAAAACCTTACCTTGTGTGTACATCTGTGTAAGAATTCAGGAGAAAGTCAAATCTCTTACATTTATACTGTAGCATACAAAGGCAAATATTTCAAAATGGCTTAATCTTTATTGTTCTAAACTGAAATTCATAAAGTAAAAGACAATAACATAAAAACCAAATGCAGTCACTGGTTATGCTTATACCCAACTTCCTCTGATGTATCAGAGCAGCTGCATTCAGCTAGAGAAATCAGACTTCTCAGAGCGATGGCCTGTTTTATTGGCTGTACTTGACGACCAGTGGAGTTAAACACCTGATGAACTTAAGTGTTGCAAGGTTTATTCACCAGAATACATTTCAGAGCATTATTCTACAGGAGCCTATGGAGTTGCCCATCATTAACAGGGTGTGCTGGGTTCAGTGAGAAAAGAGTTAACTCTCTTTACTGTGTCTGCTAGGAAGCTGTTCCTGGATGCAGAGAGCAGCACTGATAAGTTCTTTGGTGGCGCTGGGGAATGCCTGCACTGAATTCAAGGTCTTTCTCTGCTTCTGATCCTGCAGCTGCGTTCCCAGCTCTCGCGGTCTCGCTACAGGCCGTGCAGGGACACACAGTTCAGGCACCTGACCCAAACTGACCAAGGAAGTATTTCATTCCAAAAAGGGGGAGGGGGGGGTCGGGGAGCCATTACTCTCTCTCCTACTCTCTTGCTCATTTACTTCCTGGCACTTATTAACAGTCCCCCTGACTCCTGCGTTAGCTGCTTTGCTAACCCCTGTGCTGGCTCACTTAGAAGGGAGTTGGTGGGTTTGTTTAGTTTTCCCTGTCATGCTATCGCTGAGAGGGTTCACTTGGAATCTGTTGCAACAGCTCTTGGGCTGCAGTTCTCAGACTGCTATTGCTCTTGGGCTCTCTGGGTTTGACCCTCACT
>NW_010229215.1:0-1966 GCF_000690775.1 Eurypyga helias
TAAACAGTACAGGTCCCAACATCAAACCCCAAGGAATATCGCTTGTTACTGGTCTCCACTGAGCCATTGACCACCACTCTCTGAGTGCAGCCATCCAGCCAGTTCTTTATCCATTAAGCAGTCTGTCTGTCAAATCCATGTCTCTTCAGTTTAGAGACTGATCCATGGGGTTGTTCTTCCCCAGATGCAGTACTTTACACTTGTCCTTACTGAATTCCATTAGATTTGTCCCCACCCAACTCTCCAGCCTGTCCAGGTCACCCCGGATGGCAGCATAGCCTTCTGGCATGGCAGCCACTCCTTCCAGTTTTGTATTGTCAGCAAACTTGCTGAGAGTACATTGCATCCCTTTGTCCAGGTCATTGATGAGTATACTGAATAAGACTGCATTCAGCATGGACCCCTGGGGCACACCACTCGCCACAGACCTCTGTCCCATTGATCACAACTCGCTGAGCTCTTTCTTTCAGCCAGTTCCATATTCACCTCACTGCCCAATGGTCCAGTCCGAAATATAACAGAAAATGCATCTTCCAGAAGGCAGCAAAATTAATCCTAAACTCTATGTAATAGATTCAAGTTTAAGCACAGGTGTCAAGGAATTAATTCTTAGGAAGAGCAGGCAGAATAACCTAACAGGCTTGAACTGAAAATAAAATCTCACCTTTCTCCTACTAGTGAGAGACATATATATAAGGAGAGGTAAAAACTCTGTATGCAAGAAGCAGATTGAGAGACCTAATCATGATATTTATGAATATGTCAGTAAATATGTAATGCTTCATCATATGAACCAGGATTATAGATTGTGAAAGTACTAGTGAAATAATATTTTTGGCATTACATTTAATTAGCTCAAAAACACCTCTTATCATAAAAAGTGCCTGAGGGCTTTTAGTCATGTTTGCCCAAACATTAGAACAAATACCTTTACAAGACTTTGAAGATGACATTTTTTTTTTTCCAGAATTAAAATTTAGTTTAAATAAACAAAACATTTTTTTGTAAAAAAGCACATAATTGCAGGCACCAAACCCAGACCTATCCAGTAGTGAAAGTTCCAGCTGATTACAGGAAATGACGTTAAAAATTATGTTGTTGCATTTTGTTAGAGTCCTACAACTTACTTGGTCAGTCCAGAGAGCACAGACATGTACAGATTTGGTTGCAACTGTCCTGTTTTTTCTGCTTTTGGGGTTTGCTGTGGATGCTGGATTTTGGCTGACGTAGACAAGCATCCTCACAAGAGATTTAAAATAATGGCTATCAGCTGGCCAAACTGTACAACTGTTTCCGTATTCATAAAAGTCTTAGGAGTTATGGTCTGGTTTTCTAACAACAATAAAATGTGATAAGTTTTACATTTTTAATACAATGTTGAAAAAGCTTTATGCAATTGGTCTTCCCCTAGCTCAAGGCTTTTTGAACTTTTATAACATATTTATTAAAAATATTCCCTTCTGTAAATGTTTAAGATATATTATGCTTGTGCTATTATTTATGAAATGCTTTCCTCTTTTCCTTTATTACTGTATTATATTTTTCTAAGATAATTTTAAGAAGGACTTGAGGGTAGATCAGTCTTTCTCTCTATAAAAGTCACAGGCAGAGAATTGTCAATGAGAACTAAAAGGATTTTATACTTTCTACATTAACATTGTTCCAAAAATAGCTGGTGTAATTTAGCTTTCAGCCTTCCTCTATTTGCAGTAGGACAGCAGCATTCTTAGGTAGTACTCATATCTTTCTCTCTAATACATATATGTATATATATAATTTATTCAATAAGTGTGTAAGACTCCAAAAGTATCATTTTCCCAACTAGTGACTGATACATATGGAAGATAATGTCCTATATCTATAACCTCTAACAAAATTATCCCAGTTGCAGAGGTCTGTGTTTTGAAGTTGATTATCTAAGGCTACTTTCTTATTACTACCCCCATAAATAAACAACTGTTCCCTA
>NW_010229215.1:1987-2959 GCF_000690775.1 Eurypyga helias
AAAAGTATGATTGAAATAAATAATGCTTCTTATTTCAAATAATGTGTTGGATTATCATTTATTAAATATTTGGTAGATTACAGAAAATAAAACAGTGCTCAGGCATTTAAGAGCACAAAGAGTGAATACAAGCACGTTGCCTGCTTTCAGATTCACCAGTGAACTATTACTTTCCTTACATCAAGCACACAGTTAAGTAATTGATCAATGAATACTACTGAGTGAATAAACGGAAAATGCTGTGTGTGCTGATGGGGAAGAAAATGCCTGAGGACAAGTCCATTCTTTAGTATCAAAACCTACCAGGAACTGCTGTTTTACTGATCTATGCTTGCGCATCTCTGGAATTCTAGCTGGGCAAAGCAATTTTGATGTCTGTATTGCCATAAATAAAGGTTGCTTTTTTTCCCCACTGCTATTTGTTTCCCTCCCCTGTCCCTTTTGAAATGGTTAAAGGCCATAACTGGGAAGGGAATATGTTCTAATGTTTAGTTAACCAGAAGATAAGGTGTATCTTGTTTTCCTGTGCAAGGTAACAGGATTAAAAAAAATACAGTCAAAAATCAGCTTTTTATATTGTTCCCTCCCACATCTATATACATAAAACTATCAGACTTAAGTTTTAAGTGATAGATTCGCAATAGGGAGTTAGGTGAATAACTGCCACCTCAACTAAACCCAGTACTGATGGCCCATAGATACGTCTTTTTTTATTTTTTTCCTCTGCACACATGTTCAACTTCCTGACACCACATCTGTCTCACAGCTCAGCCCATGAGGGATTTGTGAAAAGGATAAGGGTTACTCCTTTGTCATTCACAAAAGCAGATATCCTTGCCATGCTGAGATTGCAACTAGCTTTCTACGGAAGCGAGAGAAACCTATGGGAAATAGTTTATAAGATTGACTATTAATTTTATAATCAAAAGACTCAAATATTGGTCTCAAAAGAAGATCATAGAATCATAGAAT
>NW_010229216.1:0-14629 GCF_000690775.1 Eurypyga helias
GACATGAGCCAGTAGTGTGTGCTGGTAGCACAGAAAGACAACCATATCCTGGGCTGTACCGACCTGCTGGCCACATTTCTCTTGAGGAAGGTGTTTCTCCCCCTGTACTCTGCTCTGGTGAGACCCCACCTGGAGTGCTGCGTCCAGCTGTGGAGCCCTCAACATCAGAAGGATATTGACCACTTTGAGTGAGTCCAGAGGAGGCCACGAAGATGATCAGAGGGCTGGAGCACCTCTGCTGTGATGAAAGGCTGAGAGAGTTGGGCTTGTTCAGCCTGGAGAAGAGAAGGCTCCGGGGAGACCTTATTGCAGCCTTCCAGTACATGAAGGGGCTACAAGGAAGCTGGAGGGGGCTTTTTCCAAGGGCCTGTAGTGACAGGACAAGGGGGAACGGGTTTAAATTGAAGGCGGGGAGGTTTAGATTAGATATCAGGAAGAAATGCTTCATGGAGAGGGTGGTGAGGCACTGGAACAGGTTGCCCAGAGAAGCTGTGGATGCCCCCTCCCTGGAAGTGTTCAAGGCCAGGCTGGATGTGGCTTTGAGCAACCTGGTCTAGTGGAAGGTGTCCCTGCCCATGGCAGGGGGGGTGGAACTAGATGATCTTTAAGGTCCCTTCCAACCCAAACCATTCCGTGATTCTATGATCTGTTTTACTTTTGTTGGTACAGTCACAGTTTCATGCAGGTAGTTAAAAGCAGCAGCTACTCTATGGAATGAGAACACAGGAGTTTCCATCTGAATATCAGGAAACACTTTTTTACCATCAGGGTGAGCAAGTACTGCCACAGGTTGTCCAGAGAGGTTGTGGAGTCTTCATCCTTGGAGATACTCAAAAGCCATCTGGACAGTCCTGGGCAACCAGCTCTAGGTGGCCCTGCTTGAGCAAGGGGCTGGACCAGATGACCTCCAGAGGTGCCTTCCAAGCTCAACCATTCTGTGAGTCTGATTCTGTGAATGATGCTTTATAAAAAGATAGCTAGATAAAGAAACAGATGCTACTGGTATGTTTGCTTGTACTCACTGAGTTTGATGTTCTTCTACTTTGCCTTAGACCTGCACTCATACTGTATTTTAGGTAGATACTGTTCTCGTATTTGCTCTGCCGGTGAATATGGCTCAGTAATGCAACTACTGATTTTCCTTAATTAATTAGAAGTTGAAAGCTCATATAATTTTATATTTTTACTTATGTTTTCCACACTGATGATTATGATCTAGAATATAACTATGATCAAATATTCTCGAGATTTTTTCCTGTACTGAAAAAAATGCCACAGGAATTCTTCAGATCACTCAACAGAAATGCAAAAAGATGGTAACGCAACTACAAGAACACACTGATTCTGAAAAATGTCTTTCAATTTTTTCCTATTCATCACTTGGCCTTGAACAACTTCAATGAAAAACAGCATGGAGCAACCTACACTAAAAGGGAAAAGTGGTTTTCTAAGAGAGTATACTGCTCTGAACTGGGGTAAGGTCTTTGATCCCAAATGATGTGATAATGATGTGATAACCCCACAGGTCTTATACTGTCCCCAGAAATACTTATGTAAAGAAAGAACAGTTAACAGAACATACTGACTCACCAAGTCAACCCTTGAAGTGCACTTTTATAATAACGGAAGAATCTATTCAAAATCCCTCTCCTGCTTGATTCATGTTGAACCCCTCCAAGCAATTGGCCTTACTACCAGTCTATTTGTGTAACAAGGCATTGACAGCCTGTTGTAACAAGAAATTCTGTCTTGCCAAAAGAAATGTACCGCAAAGCTTCATTCAAGCTGCCACATCCCAACCACTATGTTATTATAGAAACCTTCATAGAACATTAAACATAAAATTGTAGCATAAAAATTCAGATCACAGAACTCTTACAGTGTAAGGATCCATACAGCTACTCAAGACCTCTCAGCAGAAAGTGAGGAGAATCTTTCTACAACTATATGTAACTATACGTGTGTAACTTCACCTAATCTATTACTCGGTAGAAACAAACTATTCCCCAATTTCATATTAAACAGATAATGGTGGCTGGATTTTTATTCTACTTTCAAGTTAAAACTAGAAAACAAGAACACTGGAAGATCTAGCTAAGCAGACCATTTAAACAGATTTCTGAAAGTAAACACATCCAAATGCTTGACTTAAGCTTCCACCTAAATAAGCATCTTCAAAAGTAGCACATTTTCAAGCATGTGTTAAACAGAAACAGCAGCAGCCAACTTTCAATTTTAAATGAACAAATTTGTAAACTTGTTTAGAAAGAAGTAAATTAAGAACTCACAAAAATGACAGCTGAAAGTAGAAGAGTCACAGTATTTTTTTCTAAATATAAATCAAGTAAGACTGAAATATCTTCAGTTTCATTTATAAAAGCAAGTTATGTTTCTCTTTTTTAAATCTACCTACTTGTATACAATTTTAACTGGCATTAATCAGTTTTAAATTGCTTTTTATAATGCTGAATTAATCTTTTTTATCTTGCAATTTCCAAGTTATTTGTAGCTGATGTGGCTTAATCTCACCCTTAGATTAGAACACTAAAAGGACTGATACATATATTTAATGAAACTAGCACAATTTTCCAGGGAATATAGCATATAATTATATGACAAAAAGGAAAGGACACAGAAGGAGAACATGAAGACTACATCAAGCAACAATCTCAGCTTGCTAACCAAGCAGCCATCATTAATACCCCTCAAAAACGAGCAGGTCCAAACATCTCTGCTCCACACCTAAGCACTGTACTTACTCAAATA
Organism: Eurypyga helias; assembly: GCF_000690775.1. Classification (NCBI taxonomy): domain Eukaryota; kingdom Metazoa; phylum Chordata; class Aves; order Eurypygiformes; family Eurypygidae; genus Eurypyga; species Eurypyga helias. The sequence continues at coordinate 2,767 of NW_010229216.1, forward strand.
TATCTACTGTATGTTCAAAAAGCCTTGACTTCCTTATGCGTGGGGTTTTTTTCCTGCAGACTGTGTTGTTGCATTTTCATATAATCGATCTTACAAACACATGTGAATAACTACGGGAAAGAATACATAGGTTTACAGGTGTACTCTGAGTACTAAATAACTTGAGATATTTCACTTCCCTTCTATAATGCAACCTAAGAAAAAGCATCTTTCTGAACACACTTCCATATTACATAGGCTGACTATTCCCCAATTAGTTTGGTGCGTTCCTTTCTTCAAGTTTTTGTTGTATGCTAGGAAGTGTAGAAACTTGTAAAACCTTAAAAGTCATCATTTCAGTCCATTCCACTGCAATTATTTAACACCTGATGGACCAGTTTTTTCCAACAGCAGCATAAACGTGTCTGCTGAAGATGATCTCTTTGTACTATTTCCAGAGTTTTCTGCACCTTTTCATGGTTCAAACCTCCTACACGCATGCCACTGTGCATACGCCTCCTATGAACATGTCCTTTTACTGCAGTGAGGTACTGCTGTGTGAAAAACTACCTTCAACAAAATACAAGGAAATCATCCAGATGAAAGATTTACATGTATTCATGACAGAAGTTTGTCACCCACAATTCAATCTGCCTTGTGACGTTAAATTAATATTCAGGGTCTTCGTGATTTGATCATATCTAAATTCCTTCCTTTCAATATTAAATCCACATTAGAAATTCCTGTTTAGACTATATCTAAATTTTCTAACTTAAATAAGAACAAAAGGTGTGATTCCATGTAGGTACTAAATATTTCCAATTCCCAGCAGCCATTTTTCTAGAGTCACCTCTAAAATCTACTACAACCTAAAATGTCCTACAACTTGGTGGTAGGACATTTAGCCTCCAGGTTTCAAAGCTCAGTGAATTCGGGTATCCTTTAAGATACTTTAAGATAACATGAACACTTAGTTCTGACCACCCTGAAGTGAATAGATGAGTAAATGTACACGTCTCCTCTAGCTATCATTAATTTTGTAACTTGAATCCAGCTTTATCTTACACCATATCTTACAGGAAAATAGAAATCTATTAAGAATTAAATTATTATATTTAGGGGGAAATTTGGGCAAATTTCATTTTGGTGACTAATCAAGAGGCTTGAATTTCAGTGAGATTTCTTTAAAAGAGGCTCAGATTCCAGTTTTAAAAAAAAATAAATCAACAGAAGTTGCTGGGATGCTGTGATAATTTAAGCTGAATTGTATCCAAACAGCATGCAAGTTTTGGTGGGACATAAGGATTAATGCATACAGCACTTGCCAAGACTGCCACAACACTGAAACGTCCTCTTGAATTCATTTCAGAACAGGTGCCTCACTGCACTTTCTAACAAGATGGGTTTCAAAATGCGGTGACATAAATAGACACGGCTCTCTATGGGTGTATTGACACTGCTGACATTGTTAACATGACATTGTTATCAAAACAGTGATACAGAACTAGGTAAGTTTGAGAGCCATAACCTCTTCTTCAAAGTTCCTAAATGTAAAAGGAAAGGAAACATGACAACCTAACCACAAGCAAGAAAATAAAATCATGCAATCAAGTGGGAAATGTTAACAACTTAGTTACGTTTATTTGCAGTTAAGTAATTTTTTTTTAGATTACAGATAAAAATCTCTAGCTGCAGAAAAATCTGGATTCTTTCCATAACATCATAGATTTCTTTTCACTTTTTGCCCTGATTATTTATTAAAGGTGCAGGGCAGGAATTTGCCATCAATTATATGATCATAAACTGATACAAAGGCCTGAAGATGTGTCAGCAGCAGGGAACCAGAGGTATTATTAAAAGAGAGGGGGGAAAAAGTAGTAGCAATCACAATTATTTTAAAGAACTTGGACACTGTCATGAGATATAAAAGAAAAGGCAAGTAATATTGAAATTTCAGTGTTTTCTCCATTTATTTTCTTTGCAGCTGCAGCTATTCACACTGAAAATTGATTGCTACTGAGTCAAGCTAGTTAAAGAAAGCACAGAGCGAAACAGTACCTGAACTGAATACAAGTAGATGAGAACCACCATCCTAAAACTGTTACTTCAACAAGAAAGGTGCATCCTTGCCTCATATAGAAAGAATTACACTGAATAGGGACTGTGTATGTACTGGAGTCAAATATGGCGCAAAACTTAAGCTATAACCCATTTCAGTGTGACAATAACCAGAAAACCCTTTCTTAATCTTCCTGTCTTGTTAATTTTGGTCCCTGTTTCTCTTACTGAAATAAAAGTATTATGGAAATACAGAATATATTTCTCAACAATAGTATCCCTCACAGGCGTACAGGTATCCCTTATCTCTTCAACTTAAAACTGGTTTACCGGTAGACTTCACTCAATCCATATTTCTTTCAGATCAGAATTCCGCAGATAACCTCAGGAAGGTTATCAGGAAGAAGTTCTTCATGGAGAGGGTGGGGAGGCACTGGAACAGGTTGCCCAGAGAAGCTGTGGATGCCCCATCCCTGGAAGTGTTCAAGGCCAGGCTGGATGAGGCTTGGAGCAACCCGGTCTAGTGGAAGGTGTCCCTGCCCATGGCAGGGGGGTTGGAACTAGATGGTCTTTAAAGTCCCTTCCAACCCAAATGATTCTATGATTCAGCTCCCAAGGAGCCCGGTGCTTCTCACGCCATATATTGAAAATCCACGTTTGATATTCTCCACAACTACAGCCAGCCACTCTCCAACTACCAGCGCTGCAGAGTCACTCTATAACTCATCTCCATTTTCCATTTAATTGCTTTCAAATCAAGCAGAGCCCTGCACAAAACCACAGACAAAACTGCGAGGCAATGCATTTCCAGTTACACAGAAGAGAATACAAGAATCCCTTTTTTAAATTTTCTACTGTTCTTCAAGGTTTTCCCACTTCATAAAACAAAATAAAATATAAACCAGCAACACAGGCACAGAAGTATGAAAAATTACAGTTTATGCTGCATAATAAGCTAAAATTCAAGGCTGGCTTAATGGTCAGAAAACCAAAAGGCCCACCATAACTCCAAACAGGTAGCCACGCAAACGTGAAGACATAGATTTTGAAAATGCAGGAACTAAATGATGAAAAAAAAGCGCTCCTTCCTTTAAAGGAGGAATACAGCGTGGAAAAACAAACAAAGACAAGACGTTCGCGAAACTGTGAAACTGTGAAATTGTGTTGAGATGTGGAACTGCAAGATACTCTGTGCCCATCCGCCACATTTGTTTAGGTCAGTCCAAGGATAACACTTCAGTGTGGCTGACAAAATTTTAATGGAGTGTTTCCCTACGGTGGAGACTTTAACTATTTGGGCACAAAGAACTAACAGTTCCTCATTTTTGCAGCATTCTAACTTTTTCTTTTCAACTTCTTAAGCTTTTCTTGTCTCAGAGAGAAAGTTTACAAGAGGGCATTTTCCGTTGTTTTCCTAATCCTCTGACCTGAAGGTTTCAGTGTCCAAAGGCAAGTTCCACTTTTACTTTTACAAATCTCACCTTGTCCGCAGGGACAATAGTTTCCTCTCTTTCCTGAGATAGGCAGAAACCCTCTAACTCTTTAAATCTTTATTCACTGCGAAGACTGCAGTATGTTTTTATTTTTTGGCCCTTTTTTGCAGGGATCTCCCGGATAAGAACACACTACGTTCACCAGAACAGATACTCTATACCAGAGCTAAACCAACTGGGGGAAAAGGATTTTCAATAAAGAAAATATTAAAGGTATGATATGTTCGTTAGAAGACTTCAAAGAAGTTAGCTTACCTTTTGCTTTTTTAATAAGGAGTTAGAAAACTTCTAATGGTAAATTTAAGTACACCCACTATTTTGGTGATTCTGAACTAACTCACACTCGAGTATATTCAAAAACATGAAAAAAAAGAATTGTGAACACAATCCTCATTATGCTGTAGTCTAGAACGTGCACACCATAAGTGTTTGGAAATAGAAAGATTTTTTGAACCCAGAAAGGAAAGTAAAAAATAAGATGCAGAAGGAAAATGCAATACAATCTGTTATGGGCTGACTTCTATTCTCATCTGAAATGCTTCTGCATATTCTTAAAAAGCCTGGTGTTCACACAGTCTGATTTTCTGAGTATGATGGCAAGCCTGTAAGCTGTACAAATGAGGAAAAGAGAACAGGAGCTGAGTCTCACTAACTTTCTCACATTAGGCTACTACAAGATACTCAACAGATGGCAAGATTGCTGAAAAAGAAAGCCAGACTTGTACATCGCGAAGCACTTCAGTCAGTAGAAAATACAATAATAGATGAGAAGAGACCGAAAAAAAACTACCACCCACAGAAAAAGCAGAAAAGCTTCAAACAGCTTAATTATAAAAATATTAACCTACCCAGAAAGTCAATTCTAGAAATGGCTAGACACAAACTAGTGTTACGAAGGAGGAAAATACCAAATGAAAGACCAGGCAGCATGATGCACGTCTGAAATTACAAACAGAAATGTGTAGATATGGAAGTGGAGGAAGAAGCCCTTGGACAGTAGCAATTATGACAGCTCTTCCCTGTTATAAAGGACAGATGGACTTATTGCAGGTTACTGCTGTGAGGTTCTCCTGGCATCATTTCCTGTACATTCCTCCCTGGATATCACAACAACAGTGGTTAGAGAAGCACCTGTAAATTCTGACCAGAATGCAGACGGTGTTTTTCCTCACAAAGCAAAATTATCAAATTGATGTCTGCATTCCTCCGTCCTTTCTCTTTCAGCCAGTATGACCCAGAAGTTTGGGTTTGCAATATAAATACCCTATCTTGTGCCTTGCTGTTCCAGGGAAGATTCAACACACACAACCAGGAGGGCCTCGTGCGATGTACATGCAACCCAACAAGACAGCCTGACACGACACAGTGCAGAGAGATAACCTGTCTTGTTTCGCACACTTATGTCATCACCCCTTATTTTCAAGGATGAACAAGGTCCCCTGGATAGACAAAGTATGCAAAGAGAATGTCCACATACTCACTGTCATGCTTTGACAATCAGATGCAAATGCCTCGACAAAATATGCAGGGAAAACACACTACTAGTAACGGCTAGAAATGGTCCCCCCTGGTTACGCTGCTTCCGGCTACCCGTGATTCACATGTCCTCAGGAGTTACCTCTTACAACAGTGACTTTGCAAAGCAAGTGTCTTTCACAAAAGAGGTAAGGTAAGCTGAGCTGCCCCTACATTAACACCAGAGAATTAAGTTTCTTGGTTTGTGCGTTTTTGGGGGGTTTTCTTCCTCCACAGAAATGATAGTCAAAGTCATTTTTCATTAAACTACAGGGTTACAGCTGCTCAAATTTGGGGACAATTTTTTCTCAACTGCGTTCTCTTAAGGTGAACAGCAAGTACCCTGGCATGCCGCCCCATATTAAGTGGCACAGAGCATGATAATACAGTTATTATTACTGTAATTAATTTTTCAGTCATAAATCTAACAATCACACAACGTTTCAATTCCATTCTTTCTACACTGGGAAATCATAACACACATTTGGATACCAAGAACAGTCACACTTCAAACTATTTTATTCCTTTTGTAGTAGAAAAATCACAGAATCATAGAATGGTTTGGGTTGGAAGGGCCCTTAAAGATCATCCATTTCCAACCCCCCTGCCATGGGCAGGGCCCCCTTCCACTAGACCAGGTTGCTCAAAGCCTCATCTAGCCTGGCCTTGAACACTTCCAGGGATGGGGCATCCCCAGCTTCTCTGGGCAACCTGTCCCAGTGCCTCACCACCCTCTCCATGAAGAACTTCTTCCTCATATCTAATCTAAACCTCCCCACTTTCAATTTAAACCCGTTACCCCTTGTCCTGTCACTACAGGCCCTTGGAAAAAGTCCCCTCCAGCTTCCTTGTAGCCCCTTCAGGTACTGGAAGGCTGCAATAAGGTCTCCCCGGAGCCTTCTCTTCTCCAGGCTGAACAAGCCCAGTTCTCGCAGCCTTTCATCACAGCAGAGGTGCTCCAGCCCTCTGAGCATCTTCGTGGCCTCCTCTGGACTCGCTCCAAGTGGTCAATATCCTTCTGATGTTGAGGGCTCCACAGCTGGACGCAGCACTCCAGGTGGGGTCTCACCAGAGCAGAGTACAGGGGCAGAATCCCCTCCCTCGACCTGCTGGCCACACTTCTCTGGATACAGCCCAGGATACAGTTGGCTTTCTGGGCTGCCAGCGCACACTGCAGGTGTGTGTCCAGCTTTTCATCCACAAAAAAAAAAAATTATCTGGGTGAAGTTATGCATTATAGCTGCACAACAGTACCACCACAAAGGAAGCCCAAAAGGTTAGTCTCAAAACTGCAACACTGAAAAATGTTCATTAGATCCTGCAAAACTCTAAAACTTGGCAGAGATGCAGCCTGAATAACGAAACCAGCACTTTTTGGGAAGTCATCACTGACCTGTATAATAGTGCTGGAAAGGTACTGTTCTCCCTCTTTCTGAACTGGACATCCATCATACATGAATGTTCAAAGCAAAACTGCCAAAATAATTGGTCTCACATGAGCTCACTTACAATAAGTAAAGATACCAAGGACAGGATGCCATTTATTTGCTTCAAAACCCTGTGGTGGAGAGATTGAGTCTAATGGTAAAATGCACTCCTGCTCGTATGACATGGGTATGCAACCATCAAAGTAACTGCTGTAAGGATTTACCAAGTTCTCCACCACTGAAATATTTTAATAAAATGGCATGATTTCCAAAAATGTATGTTTCAGCTCAGAATTATTGCCTTGATGATAGAATCATAGACATGATGGAATGACTGAGGTAACTTTACCAGGATCAGATCAGGTGGCTCATCAGTAGGAAGTTTTCTACCAAGACTACAAGAATAGATTCACAGCATCTGGATAATACCCTATCTTTTTTTATTTCAACCCATTTGCTTTCCATCTGTAGCTATTCCTCCCCATTCTAGACTGGAGCAGGAGCTAACAATATCTAGTCTATAATAACTAGCTAACAATAAAGCCTATATAACAATATAGACTACAGTCTATCCAAGCAATGGGATAAACTCAGGGAGAGGGTTTGGACTGACCACAGCACTGCACTGACCAAGCAACAGGTAGGAAAATACATTAAGACTCAATAGTAATTAACACAGAAGAATAAATAAACAGACACAGACAATTACAAGCTTTGGGCAAGGAGCAAAATCTAGAAACAGCTTTTGGAAAAAGTATCCAGTTGCTGAGCAGAGAAAATCTCAATGCTGAGTTTCTCCAGCAGTGAAAACGTGGGATTGCAGAAGGTTTTTTTTGTTTCTTAAGAAACGGGATTATATCACCTGTTTCTCACTGTAGTCACAATAAGGAACATTTGGTGGTTATATTGAAAATACTCGTAACTGTACATCTTGTGCGACCTTGGGCAAGTCATTTACTCACTGCTCTGGACTGTCAGCCACTATATCAAACGGCAGCAACAGCAATAAAATTGTCCATTACTTGCACTTACACAGTGCCTAACAAAAAAATGAGTGAAGTTTTACAGAATACCTTAATCCTAATAAAGTTACCTGTAGAGTACCTGAAATGCACTGCTTAGTTTGCTAGTCATTTTATACGAAGATATCACACACCTGAAAGTAAACTTAATAAAATTTATATAACCTAGCTACCTCCACGAAGTAATCTAGAAGCCTCCTTTTATTAAAACACATGCATTTTAATTGCTTCTTGTCGTTTTTCTCTTCCACTCGCTCAGACCTTTTTCAGCTAAATCAGTATTATTTTTTAGAGTCCCAAGTTTAAAATTAGATAGACTTTATGAGTTCTTCACTTTGACAAATATAATTGCAGAGAATGATATATTACGTTCACTCTACTTAACGGCAACAGACAGTTGATGCACATCCAAGTCACTTAACAGTAATATTTATACTAATACATCAAACTACAGATCTGCAAATGAAGGGGCACAGAAAATATTCTAGACACAAGCAATATGCACCAGTGCAAAGGATTCATTTTTTCCACAGTAACAGTCACAGAACTTTTTCTCTACATCTTCTACCACCAGAGAACAAGATTTTAATTCCATTTAAACAGTGACATAAAAAATTTAATTTACTGTAAGTTTACATCTACCAAAAGTAAGATCTAAACCAGAAAAAATATTTTTAAAATGCATTCTATTTGATCCTACAAGAAAAGAGCATCTCCAAATTCCTGAACTTTCCCCTCTTCATGTAAGAATTCTTTTCATTAAGTGTTTTTCCTCTCTCACATAATCATTCACTGCAATATACAGAAAGAGCAGCAGTTTAAGGAGAATGTACAGAAACTAGTTTAATAAAATGGCCAACTAAATATTATTTATAACTTGGGCCGATATCTTGTAACACAATGTTAATAAGTACATTTATTTATTCAAGTCTTGATATTTTTTCCTCTTGTACTTCATACACTCCGCTACATTTGACAATTTTATAAATTCTTCAATTCCTGGAAATTTATGGCTTTTAATGCCAAACTTGGCCTACTCACCCTAACAAGAAGTCAGCCTTCAGCACTGATCAATTATAAAGTTAGCACAATGTTATTCTTAGTATTATATTAAGCTATAAACCTGCATTAAAACTTGGGATTTTATGCCTGTTTTCACTGATAGCAGTAAAAAGCCTTAGCAAAGAAATAAATAAAGTTGGAACTATCTTAAGCAATCCCTCAATAAGAATATTAATCCAAACCATCTTACTAAAAAAATTGCAAACTATGACATTTAAAATCTGTTTTACCCCATAAACAGTAAACGTGGAGCTTGCTGTGATGATCATCTAGTCCTTTCTCTAGGTGACACGAAGTTGGTGAAGTAGGTTCTGATGTGCCCTTTCAAAAATGGCCAGGCATCAATTACAGCTATCACATTCTGTGTTTCCGATTTCTTCTGCAGAAACTACTGCACCTGACCCACTCTGCTGAAGTCCCTTCAGTGACAAATTACTAAGCTTCATTCTCTTTCTCATGCTACAGGACAAGGCAGCTATTAAGAATGACAGTTTAGCCAAACAGAAGATCTGCAGGCTAAAGATTCTACCTTTTTTTATGAAGATGGGCCTTAACTCCTTTGGCTACATGCCCAAAAACCAGAACAAACCTCTGTGCTTAGCTATGATCTGTGCCTGTGGTGGAGTAATCAAGAATAGTTCAAGAAGAAAGTTATTTGAAAACGTAAGAAACTGAAGCTACTTGCAGATTTATTTATTCTCAAACTGAGAGAAAAAGAACTGATGTTCTATTTTTAAAAAGAACAGAATGAAAACTCTCACTGAAACTAAACAAGGATATGCTGTCAAGAAAGTCCTGCGTATGGTACATGGCGTTTATCTGGGCCTTCAGAAAAGCTTCATTATCTGTCAATGTACGGGGTCCTTGTGATTAAAAGATGACAGAACAAGATTAAATTGATAAAATTTATGGAACCTCAAAGAAATTCCATCAAACATTTGGAAAGAAGAGATTATCATGTGTAGGCTGAGCAATATTTAAGCAAAAATATAACGTGAAGTTAAAACCAACTAGCAGACTTCTCGGTCATTACACTTTGAACTTGACCATTTCATAAAGTAAGAACTAAATTTTAGTGATCAGAACAAAAAGTTCCAAAGAGGGGGAAAAGACCCTAAATTACCCTTTATCATCCATGTCATACCGTATATATTCCAAGAGTCCATTGGTATTTGGCTCTAGACAAGAAGTGTAAATAAAAAGTAGTAAAAGTAGTAATAGCAGCAGCTGTTAAATGAATACGACTAAGATGGAGACGTCATTCGGTACCACTAGTCACTGATGATATTAAAGCCTAAACAGGCATTTTTGGATGTGAAGGAAGACAATCAAGATGCAATTCCTGCACAGCATCAAAAGTGGTATTACATTTATGGAGTAACTGTTTCAATTACTATAATTTGGAAAGCATGCCTCCTCTCTCACAAACTCCTCTTCTAAAGAACACGTAATTTTTACCATAACTAATTGTTTGTAATTTCATTTGGTTGTCTATCACATCAGAATGATTTTTTGAAGTAGGCCATTTGTTACTGGTCTAGGGGAAGATTGTAACAGTAATAAATCATTATCAGAATCTTGTAGGTCAAAAGAAATACAATGTATGTTCACAGTGCTGCATGTAAACTCACATTTCTGACAAAATCACTCCGAAGTTAAAAACTATTTTCTTCAGGTAGCAGTTTTCCGGAGTTACAAAGTAAAGTCCTTTATTTTCAGGGGCAAAACAAGAAGCAGAGAGATACAAAAAAAGTAAACAAGACATGAATAGTACTTGTTGGGTATGTGATTTACCTACTATGTTATCTACTAGGCTTAAATTTATAAATGAACAGCTATGAGGGTAACGGGGAAGAGGCCCCAGCATGGAGTTATAGATCACACCCTACAAGAAGAAAAGAGAAGAAATGGCAGAAGAACAGGGTGAATTAAGATGTAGGCGAAAGGCAAGCTGGAGAACTGCAGATGGAATGCCCTTAGTGTTGCTGAGGCATCTGTGGAACTGCACAAGGTCAATTATGGTAAAGCAAAAATTGTTCAAGCAAGTCCTTACAATACTGATTTTATCGCAGCACGTTTAAAATCATTAAGATTTTAGTAGCTAGCTAAAAATGAGAATGCAGCCATGAATTTTACTGACGTTACATGGAACAGCTCACAAACACAAAACACCTAAGCAGGATGTAGAGATACTCAGTTCAGGACAACTCTGTGTCATGCTAAGTAGCAATAGGATTTTGAAACATCAAATAACAGTAGTTTCAAAATGAAGTAAAAAGCATGATTCCACCTATTCCTAGTACTCAGAATTTCACTTTACAGAAAAGAATAACCCAAATCCATAAAATTACTTTTAATACCCTTCAGCTTCTCTTCAACTGTTGGATGCAAGTTATACACTACATTGAAATTCTAATCTTACAGTGTGTAACATTTTCTTCCATGCACAGACCGAAAGATTTGAATAAAATTCTCTCTGAGGGTGTTCAGTAAATGGCATTACTTTGTCATGTCAGGAACAATAACACATTTACAGCTAACTAGTAAGACAGCACCTGTATGACTCTCTCTGCATTTAACTTCACAGTGACACAGGTTCAATTAAAATCTTCACAATGCTTTCAAAAGAACCTTCCAGCTTATCAGAGCTGCCTTATCACTTGCCTTCCCAGCGCTGTTTTCTGGTGCATTTCACTTTCTGCCACCATGTCTGCACACCAGAGCAGCTACCTTCCTCCCAGCACACAATTCCACATTTCTGGTGAAGTTAAAAAGCCAGAAATTATCATTACCATTCTAGTAAAATAATCATGGCAAAATCTTATGTTTATCAACACCCACAGATTAAATTGATGAAAACACTGCACAAACCTTTGAAAGGATGAAGTGTGGAAACACATTCGGCCATAAAGTTAATATAATATCCAGAACTTCTATTATAATTAAAATCTAAGTATCAGATGCTTGAAAAAGTCTCTACTTACAACAGAATGCAAGTGTCTTCAACATTTTTGGGTAAGTCATTCTGGAAGAATTCTTGTGCTGCAGAGTACGATTTTCTACGCTTAGGGGTAAATCTTTGAAATCTTACCGACAGCTTTTTTTGAAAACATACTTATGCTCATTCTGTCCAGAACCTCATACGACTGAACATGAGTCAGTTAACAACTAGAAGACGTGTAGTCAAAGAAGTATAGCACTGTGAGTAAAATAAGCACTGTTGAAAGAAGAGTTTTATTAAGTGACGCATAGTATGATACAAGGACATACACGAGTACAAGCACCCAAGCACAAGGACAGGCTGGGT
>NW_010229217.1:0-440 GCF_000690775.1 Eurypyga helias
ACCATGCTAAGGCACATGGAAAATGAGGAGGTGATTGGTGACAGCCAGCATGGCTTCACCAAGGGCAAATCGTGCCTGACGAATACGGTGGCCTTCTACAGTGGGGTTACAACCTTGATGGATAATGGAAGAGCAACTGATCAGTCACTGAGATTAGCCTCCTGAGCAGGACCATCCCCAAGGCTGTTCAGCAGAGCGGCAAAAACTCGGTGCATGGGTGTCCTGGGTTTAGTCAGGAAAGAGTTAACTCTCTTTACAGTGGCTGCTAGGAAGCTGTTCCTGGATGCAGAGAGAAGTACTGCTAAGGTCTTAGCTGGCACTGGGGACTGCCTGCACTGAATTCAAGGTCATTCTCCACTTCTGATACTGCAGCTGTGTTCCCAGCTCTCGCTGTCTCACTACAGGCAGTGTAGGGGACACACAGTTCCGATAGTTGACCC
>NW_010229218.1:0-489 GCF_000690775.1 Eurypyga helias
ATCTAACACCTTGAGCAAACCAACCGGCCATAAAGCATTTTGGGCCTCCGTTAGCGTTGCGTGTGTGCTGCTGTAGCTAAGGCCGTGTCAGCGCTTCCAGGATGAACTTCCAGATATTTCAGGGTTTTTGATAGCTTCTCGTTTTCTCCAGGCCAAGTCTACAGGGAGAAATTATGCCTACATTACCATGTAGCTACATCTTAAAGTTATTGATTCAGTGGAGCAAAGAAAAAAAAACCGTTGCATTCATATGCCAATTTTGGTTTTTAAACTTTTATTTTTGGTACAGTGTGCTAAGTGTATTGTGCATGCACTTAGGGAATAGACTCTTAATCCGGATTGTGTACGCAGAGGTTAAAATAACATTCTGTTTCTCTGCTATACCTGTCACACACAGTCATTTGAAAGTGGATTAAGCAAAGGTAAGTTGTCCTTCGGTGAGAAGGATTATTTCTGAGGAATTTTGACATTCTTCCAAGTTTACTTCGA
>NW_010229219.1:0-10260 GCF_000690775.1 Eurypyga helias
GCTTTGTTACGGACGGTCTGGCCGCGACAGCTCAGGTAGCGCCGGCCGGGGACTTCTGCCCCAAAATCACTGGAGTGGAAAGCACAGGATTCACGTAAACCTTGTTAGTTCTGTCAGGCACTGCGATGTGCCGTGTGATGGCAGCCTGAAGATGCGTTCAGAGGAGAATGTTCCCGTTTCTTACGGGAAACATTCCCGTTTCTTCCAGTTCTACAGCTGGAAGCAGTCAGGACCGTTTTAAGACAGCTGGCTGTTTCGTCTTCTGTGGAACCCCGAACATGCTTCCTTCATTGTAATTGTACTGGAGGTTGCTGCCTGTTCATATGTATTGGTGGGGAGCACATATCACAAAATTGGGGATTTCAACATGTGAAAAAATTTGTAAAGAAATAAATACCTAGATTGTAGATGGAAAACTGAAATGGTCTAGTAAGACATGTTTCAGGTGAACCTAGGAACTGTTTTGTCGTAAAAGCTATGGCTGTAGAGTCAGCAAATGTTATGTGAGAGTAAGTCGGTAATATACTGTCTCTTGTAGTTATTTAGCCCTATATTAAGATAGCTTTTGTTTATTTCATGACTAAGTATATAACTTTTTTCTCAGCAATCTTTTTGCTGGTCTGGTGAGTTGAACTGGCATGCAGCACTGGTGGACAAGCGTCAGAACTAGTGTGTATGAAGTGGTACGTCTGTGTCGGGGACCAAGACCTTCCCATGTCAACAGCAGTGAGCTGTTAGGGCAGAAAATCCCATCTTGTGAGTTAGATTATCTGCTGGTAGTTAGAAGAAATTAAAAATGGGTATCGTTCTGTGTGGATGCTTCTTTGCATCCAAATAGGTTTGTTAAGGTCCAGTGAAGGAAAGATTTAACAAATCAGGACTTAAATACTGCTAGAAAAAGTCAGGAAACTACTTCAGACTTAAGTGTGCCACCGTGTTTCTCTCGGCATTGGTACGCGCTGTAGTTTGTTCTTGGTTTCACTTACCTTGTCTTCCATTTGAAAATAGTCCAGCATCCAGAAACAATCAAGAGCTTTGTTGAAAAGACTGAATTTCTCATATGCTGGAAAAGACAGAAAAACCTCTTCTTCATAAAGACAAACTCAGGTGGTATCATCTCTTATCAGCCACAGTTTGTGCTACTGCAGGAAGTTTGCTAGTAGTTCTGAGGTTGAGGTCATGGGTTTTTATTAGGACAGGTCCTCTTCCCAGGGAACAGGGCTTATAACATGTCAGTGCTCATGTGCTGTGGGGTGGAAGCAGAGAGAGGGTTGTTCACAGTGCCTGACAAACACAGCCACCTTGGCCAAATGCCCCATGTAGGTCTCACCTTTCCCGAGTTAGGTGATTCCTGTCTTTCCTCCTAGACCATTTCTGTGGGACTCTGCCTTGAAGGATCTGAAAGATGCTGCATGTCTCTGTTTCCTTTAATGGTAATAAAAAAATGCTAAATATTCACCCAGCTGTGGAAAATAGGTCAGGTGCTGAGGTTTTATGACCCTGTTAGAGAACCTATAGTTAAATTTTGGTTGATGTCTTGTAGCAGTGGACGTTGTGCAGAAGGGTTTAAAAGCTTTTCTGAAGTTGATGGTGATTTCTACAGGGAAGGCAAAGGGATTACTGCCTTCGTTCTCTCCTCCTCTCTCCTTGATTTCAAAAGTTGTAAATTATTGTTAATGGTTATAATCATATAGCTATCCCAGCATGAATCACAATGATAAATAAATAGCATTTAGTCATTGTTTTTCCCCTCACTTTTCTTATTTGGAATTGCTCTTAGCATTCATTTGATAAAAGGGAAGTCAGTCTTCCATCCAGAATGTATCTTTTTCTACTTTTGTCATAAATTCCCTGAATTTTCTACCTTTCTCATAAATTCCATGTGTATTTTCATACATGATTTCTGCTTGACATCTAAATTGTAGCAGTCTGACTAAGCAGTATTCCAGTTGCAAGCCATCAGTAAGGAACTGATGCAGTAGGATTGGAGAGAAGGAGAGGGAAGGATTAGAGATTTCCAAGTTTCTGCAAGATTATAATCACAAATGAGTGAAGAGCAAAGACAGGTGGAGAGCAGCTGAAAAGGTCATGCAGAAAAGGTGGTACCAAGGTAGAGACACTTTGCTGCATGCAGTGGTTTGGGTAGTTTGAATCATCTTTGTGCAGCTTTACTTTCAGACATGTTGTTACAGTGCTTTGGGGGAAGGCAGATAGCAGCTGTAACCTTCTTTGGATTTGTTCTTTCTCTTTGCAGGCTGAGGTGGAGGAAACACTGAAGCGAATTCAGAGCCAAAAAGGAGTGCAGGGTATCATTGTTGTTAACTCTGAAGGTACGGTGTCAGTCTCTTGTTTTCTGAGGTGTAACTTCCTCTAAATGTGCACAAGGACCACTGATTGTACTGCTTGCATTTAGATAACAATCTGCCTTTAGCAAAGGTTTTCCTGTAGCCAAAGCAGATAGACAATAATTAGGCTGAAAAAGAAAATTGGATTCCCATTTCTGCTTTTCTGCAAGCTCACTTTATTTTTTTAGGAAATAAAATAAATTGCAGAAGCTTAGAAACATTTGAGTTACGCCAGTGTTTGAGACTGTTCTATCAAAGCCTTTATCAGTAGCACTAAAAGCTCTCATGACATCTGAAATCTCGCTGCTGTGCATGTCCAGAATGCTGCTGGCTTGGCAGAGTCGAGTAGCTGAGCAGCTGTCGCGTGCTCACGGCCTCGAGACTTGTAAACTAATTGGCTATTTGGTGTCACAGCAGGGTCCAGCAGAGCAGGCTTGTTCAGAGCACTCTGAATCCACTGTGGGCAGCCCAACTTCTTAAAATGGTGTCATTATCAATTTAAATTGAGTATTTCCTGGGACTGATCCTTAAAAAAAGCTCTGTGTGAATATTTGGAAGATCAGATCATTGTGTACTTTTATGCAGCTTGTGCTCCTGCCCGCTGCTTTGTCATGACAGGGAATAAGGGATGGTGCTCTCCAGACAGAAGCTGTGCTTATTTGAGCATACACCTGGCACAGATTTTCTGCCATGTCAGTATTTGCTAGCTGGCTGCTGCATTGTTCTGACACGTGAGCTGAATTTTGGCTGGCTTTTTGCAGGAAAACGTATCTGATGGGTGGCAGAAGTATAAGGGAGGGAAAGCGCTGGCCAAACAAGATCAGCGTGTCTGCTCTCTTGGCTGGGGGACAGGAATTGAACCAGGGGCCTTGCAGCAATGCGTCAACGCTTGTGACTAAACGTTGGAGCCTCAGCTTTGTGTGATGCAGCAGCTGATGTCCTAACTGACACATCCCAGCCTAGTTTACTTGAGTATCAGCTGTGATGGTCAGGAGCCTTTCTGAAAGGAAAAGCTGTCCCCAGTCAGGAGAACAAAATTGAAACATTGGTATTTCCTCTCTTTCCCCAGACTGTATTTGTTTCTGTTATTATTTATTTATATTTAGAAATCCCATAAATAAACAAACAAACAAAAGAAAGCCCCCAAAAGTAAAGCAGTGCTGATACTAGAGGTAAGCAGTTCTCACCTACACAGATCTCAGCCTTTCCACACCGTATTTCTGTGCATGCTCTTCTTTTAAGCCTTTAAAAAGAACACTCCTAATCCCTGGTGTAGGGACATCTGCTCAGGTTAAATACCCACCCTGTTTGGATCTTATGATGCCCAAGGCGGAGTTGGTTCTGGTGTTCTGTCACTGTCCCCTGTTCCTTGCAGGTATTCCCATCAAAAGTACTATGGACAACTGCACAACGATTCAGTATGCGGGTCTCATGCACAGCTTCATCATGAAGGCAAGGAGCACTGTGCGAGACATTGATCCCCAGAACGACCTCACGTTCCTGCGGATTCGCTCCAAGAAAAATGAAATCATGGTTGCACCAGGTAAAAGCGAGTGGGGTGAAAGCAGGCATCAGGGAATCCAGCAGAATTCTCTGGAGATTGACACTGTCAGCCTCCGAGAAGAGTTCTGCCTGCTGCTTTTACATTGTGTAATCTCTTCTTTTCCAAGAATCATAGAACAGTTTGGGTTGGAAGGGACCTTAAAGATCATCCAGTTCCAACCCCCCTGCCATGGGCAGGGACACCTTCCACTAGCCCAGGTTGCTCCAAGCCTCATCCAGCCTGGCCTTGAACACTTCCAGGGATGGGGCATCCACAGCTTCTCTGGGCAACCTGTCCCAGTGCTCCCCACCCTCTGCAGGAAGAACTTCTTCCTGATATCTAATCTAAATGCTCCCATTTTCAATTTAAACCTGTTACTCCTTGTCCTGTCACTACAGGCCCTTGTAAAAAGCTCCCCCCAGCTTCCTTGTAGGCCCCCTACAAGGAGGGAGCATGTTGTAGCTGTGATCACAAGCCACAGAATTTAGCAGCAGCAACCTTCTCAGGAAACGTCCTCAGTATCTCATCAAATTACAGAATGGGATGCAACGAGATGATTTCACTGATGTGGCAGGAGCCCAGCTTTGTTCCTTCACGCTGCATCGGCTCTGGGGTGGGATTGTGCTCATGGAGGGGCAAAGTGGGGGATTGCAGTTGCCTGCTCCGCAGGGACTGGGCAAAGGCAGATCTTAATACAGGCTCTGGGTTTTCCACTGAAGCAGCCTCTGATTTCCATACAAAGGATGAAATGAGAGGAATAAGCATTCTTCCAGGAAAAATGCAGCTACGGGCACTGCAGCCCAGCAGTCTGCCTGTAAGATAGGGGAAATCGCTGTCTTGCACCGCCTGTTTTCATTCCATCACCGCCTGTGCCAGTCACTGTTAGTTCCTAGGCACAAACCGAGTTAAATTCAATTGGCGTGGGAGCATGCAGTTTCTAAAGGTGACTTTCTCTCAGTAAGACCCATAAAAATAAGCGATCTGATGTGCCTGGCCTGTTTTGGCTGTTGCGGATGAATGTCAGGACTCCAGTGCCCGCAGTGCATCAGCAAGACATGGAAAAAGTTGAAATTTACTGTTGCTGCGAACAAATATCAGCAATGAAAGAGTTTTGTTGTTTTTTTTTTTCCCCTCCAGATAAAGACTACTTCCTGATTGTCATCCAGAATCCAACAGAATGATTACACTGACTCGGTCTGGTTTTTTCCTCTGCCCAGCTGTTTTTTTTTAATTTAATGGTAAAGAATAGAGCATTAGTGTTAACTCTGCTACGCCACTTCAGTAATGGCTGAAAAAACAAAAGCAGGTGGTTTTGCTGTTGACAAACAGAAATTGTGGCACTTTTTTTTTTGTATCACAAGTCGTTTTGAGGAGGGGTTGGTGAATTAGAATCAGGCAGTAAAAAAATCAACAGATTTTTTTAATAGTTAAGAAGATAATGTAATAAAATTCTAATAATGTTCTAAAAAAAGATTATTCTGTGTATGTTTCCATGCTTCTGTCACCACTATCTGACATGTGCTTTTACACTATTACTTTTGAATTACTGTAAATATGAAAATCGCTTTTCCTCTAGTTCTGTCGTATTCTCTTGGTTTTACAAGTTATTTTGAAAAAGTCTGTCCATATCATATTAAAAAGTGTCGTCAGTAACTGGTTTTGTCTTACGTGTTTTCCTTCTGAGGATTTTAATTATTCTCATGATAGATTGAGTTTTTCTTCAGAAGAACAGAACCCTCCTAAGGCTATTTTTACTCATCTCTCTCTAAACAAGGATTTACTCTTAAGTGCATGTGCAGTGTACTTACAATTGCCTTGCGTGGTGGAGCGTTTTCCTGCCCCTCCTTCCGGCTGCAGGCAGAAGTGGTGTGGCTGAGGCGGGCCATCGAGGCTGCCTCTGGAGCTGCCACGATTCAGTAGCCCGTTTGATCTGGCATCTTCCATTGGTAATTCTTTTATTGATGGCCATCAAGGACAACAAAAGGTTGTCTGGTTCCTCCAAAATAACGAAGGGGTGATTTTTTAGCCTTGAAAGAACGGTCGTTGCATGCAGAGCTGAAGAATTTGTGCAGAATATCTGCACTGAAGATGTTTGTCACGTGTGTGACAGAGACAGCTCTGGCTGGTACTGAAGAGCTGTGGCGATGCGCGGAACATCGCAGCCTGGGTTCGGGGATGATGGCTGTTGGCTCGCACTGCGCTTTCTTTGCGTGTTCGGGTTGCTCGATCCAGCAAACCGCTCCAGGAGCGAGCTGGGGCTCAGCCAGCCTGGTTCCTTCCCCAGCCTCCTCTGTCCCACAGAGAAGGGGGTGGCTTCCTCACACCCCAGGCCTCAGACTGCTTGTGACAGAAGTGTCCTACCAGCCCGAGGAGGAATTTCTCCCGAAGCGCACCCGAGCGAAGAGGCACAGCCTACAGGCATGAAACTCCCTACGCTTAAAGACCGAACCTTGGCTGAGAGACTGCAGCGTTATTAGGGGATGCTGTGACTTGTGCTGGTGCGGGATCGCTCCTGACTCGCGTACGTCTGTCAGCGGAACCGTGTAACCTGTGTTTTGCCCTGCTCCTTCACAATTACAAACCGTAGTAGCAACATGCGATATTGTCCAGTTCTACGTGGAGGAACAGGCTGAGGATACGGGGGTGACCTCAGCAGGATTTGGGGATGTTCCCGACAACTGACTGCAGTGCAGTTTTGGAGTCCAGTTAAAATGTTGGAGTTGACTTGGGTGCTTTTCTGGATTTCAGAGCACAAAGTGATGGGGTGGAGATGTGCTGACTCAAACAGCAAAGATAACCTGTATGTTCAGCGCTCGTTTTCTGTGCGTTTTCAGACTTGGGCGCTGGTTTACAGACTCTGTTTAATTTTTTAGGTAGCGTTTATGACCATGAAGGCCAGAAATGCTTTTTGAGATCTTTCGTTTTCTGCGCGTTTTCAGACTTGGGCACTGGTTTACAGACTGTGTTTAATTTTTTAGGTAGCATTTATGACCATAAAGGCCAGAAATGCTTTTTGAGATCTCTGAAGGGGTCAGTCCTGCAGCATCCGGGTGAGGGTGCTTTCTGGCATTTTGGCTATCTCAGCTGCCATCGTGACTCGGTGTCGGCTGTCGCTCAGGTTATGAACTGTTCTCCCGTCGGCGTACGTCTGACCACACTATATTGGCGTAGCCCTGGGATCCCATTTTGTGCCAGGAAGGGACCGACCTAAACATCCATCTCCTAGCTGTAGGGAACTGACAACGCGCACAGCGTGTGCTCACCGGCCCTTTATTTACTGAACCTTGGTTTAAGCCCTGCCATCAAACCCATGAGCAGGGTGTGAAATCGTGCCCTGCGTTTGGAGTAGTTCCCGATACGCAGCAGCTGGTAAGAGGCACGTGGTCTGTCATAGTTTGAGTGCTGTCTCCAAAATATTACCTCCAGCAAACTGAAGTCTCTGGACAATAACTGAACAGTGAGGCAAGGCAGAAGGAAAAATGTGACTTCAGTCCTCTCTCTTTGGTTGTTCGTAGCCAGAGAAACGTGTCCCTGGAGGTGTTGACCTGCGTATGCATTTTGGCTTCCCCTAGTAGGTGGCAGCATTACTCTTGAACAGAGAATTTCTCCGGTGTCCTGCATTCGTTTGGACCCTTCCTTAAGAATAGAAGTCTTAATGGTGGTTTTGTGTCGCATCCGAGTTTGGGACGGAGAGTGGTGAGGCGTTCTGGGTGTTTAAACAAGCTGTAATAAATAACCCCATTGCAAAACGAAGGCCGCGCCCGTTTGCTGTGCTGTGTCGTGCGCTGCACCAGTGCAGTGAAATTACTGAGGTCCGGCTGTGTGCCCATTGCTTGGGGGTGTGGAGAGAGTCTGGGGGGTGTTTCAGGGCCTTTTTTGTTTTGTGGGTTTTGTTGTTGGCTTTGGGAGTTTTTTTCAGGGGCTGTTAGCAGTCTGAATTGGAATATACTCCGGGATTGAATAAAGGGGTCTTGAAGCAGCTGGTTGTGGAGTCCGGAGGAGCTCGTCGAATCCGTCTGGTCAGGGCAGGACTACCTTTACCCCAGCATTCAGAGCTGATTCTTTTTTTTTAATAGAAAGGGGTAGATGAAGCTGAAGAACAACAACTTCCATTTAGATAATTCTTATTAATGTGAAAAAGTGTCTTATAAGGAGCATCAGAGGGTCACAGAGATCTAACTGGAAGCAATTCCTCTGTGGCAAGTTAGGGGAGGACGTCATTTTTCCCAAGTTATCTCAAAGAGGGTCAAGAAAGAGAGAGGATGAAGTTCTGCTTCTTGTTTGCCGTGTCTGGGCCTAGTCATCCGTAGGGTAAAATCATTGTCAAATTATGGTAAAATTCTTGTCAAATAGAGAAATAAGCATTATAATCCTGTTACAAAAAGCACAACGAGGTGATTCAAAGGAGAATAACCTTTGTGATCTGTGCCTTAGACCTGCTCTGCGTTGGGGTTGGCGACTGGCTTCATTTGCTGTCTCGGAGAAGTCGGTTTTGATGGATTGCTCTCTGAAGGCAGAGGAAGCATCTGCTGCCAAGATGTGGAAAACAAACCCTAATGCACTGAGGAGCTGGTGAAAGGAAGTTTGAGGTGTGGCTCTGGGCTGTGAACTGCAGCACTTGAGGCCCAAGGACTGCTCTCTTGTGCTGACTCTGCTCTGAGATAAGGCCCTGGCAGAGGAATGGAGGTGATAACGTATTAATGCTGCAAAGCTGGGCCTGTAGGCACTCATCTTCTGTGGATCCAGCTCTGTGTTTGCTCCAGCGCCTTCCCAAGCAACTCTTGGTCTGGCTGAGCTCTGCCTGTGCAGCGCTCCTCTTCACACACTGGACACTTCGGTTTGATCTTAACACTTCTGTAACGTGTACCTACACCTGTAGGGGATGAAAGCCTGGCACGGATAGGTACACTAACCCAGGCTGGCTTTATGTTAGTAGGGCTAGAGCAGCTCCTCCAAGCAGTATAATCCGTGGGAAAGGCTGTGGCAGCTGGGGCGCGCTGGGGCAGTGAGCCCTGACAGACGCTGCCCTGTCAGCAGAAGCCTGGGCATCGACACCGTTTCTGTTGACAAAAATACACTCCCTTTACCCGCACGACAGGATTCCTTCGGGGAAATTTCCCTCTGCCAGCAGGGCTCTGCAAGCGTCCAGGGGTGCTTATTATCGGTGGTGTTTACCCTGTAGGAATGCTGGCATGCGTAAAGCTGCTTGTGGATCCGAGGCTGTGTTAGGACAGCTTGCTGGTGCTGGGTTGGTACAACTGGTTCCTCCCTAAAGCTTCAACTGATGGGTGGTTGTTTTGCATCTGAAGTGCACCTCCGTTTTTAAGAAGTTTTGCCAATGACATCAGTAATAAGAGGGGTATTGGTGTGTGCAAGATTTTTCAGGAAAGCTGATGTCTGTATAAATCATACTCAGCTGTATCAGAAGTCATATCCTGTTTTATAAGTACATTAACATGCTGAGGAGCTCCAGAGCTTCCATGAACCAGTGTCTTTTCTCCTCTGACTGCATGAACAATCTTCTATGGAATTATGACCCCAGTCCTGCAACGAGGTCTGCATGGATAAAATCAGGAATCAAATCACTAAATTACAGTTCCTCGTGTCAGTCATCTGAAAGGGGTTAACGCTTTATCACAACAGTAATAAAAAATCCTTTGCCTGAGGAATTAGTCTGTGAAGTTGATCAGCTTGCCATGTCTAATTCAAAAAGTATTACCTGATTAGGAGGACCTGTATCAAAAATTAATTGCCTCTATCTTAATTGTAAGAGTGAATCTGAAGAGTTTACATGTCCTTGCCAGTATGTATTTAATTAACTGCTGCTTGGTCAAGGTCCCTGATGTTAGCCATGAAAGTAATGGTTTCCTTTCCTGGGTAAACATACAAGGAGAAAAGTATTTGCCCAATTGTAATTAAATATATTTCAGTTGGTGACACAGTAATCAGAGCAGTTTTTCAATACATGCATCTTTCATGTATTTTTTTTACCAAATTGTACTTAATCCTTTAACATTTTGCATCCACTCATGTTTCATGCCAGTGAACAACGAAGCGATGCTTCAGCAGAACACGCCTTTTGTCGCCGCAGACGTTGAGGAGGAATATTAAACGTGGTTCTTCATGAAACGCTGACGCCCTGTTTGCAGCTGGTTTTGATTCATTTACAGCAGCTCCAGAAATAGCCTGCCCTGTCCGCAGCGTGCTGCCGTCTTCAGAACACTCGGCATGGACGTGGCTCGGAGCGCAGTGGGGAAACAGCAGACTCGTTAGTTGGGAATGACAGAGGTGGCCGTGGGAATTGCAATTCCCTGATTATCCCGGTGGATTAGTTTACGCCCAGGGGTGTTGGCGGCAGAAGCTCCCCGAGAC
>NW_010229220.1:0-421 GCF_000690775.1 Eurypyga helias
CCCCGGCTAGGGTGAGAGCGCGGGGCTGGGGATGATGCATTGGGCAGGAGCAGAGGTGGCGGCAGGGGGGAAGGCGGGAGAGCGGGGTGCGCACACAGGCCACCGCTCAATCCAAAATTAATTTTAATATTTGACAAATCAAATCTACTTAGGTGAGCCATGGGCCATGCGAGGGAGATTTATGAGGGTTTGGGGCTGTCGGCTGCATGTGGAGCCCGTATTCACCGCTGCCCTGACAGGGTCCGGCACTCACGGCATCGCTAATTCCCCCCTTCCTGGGGGCAGGGATACAGCCGGCCTGTCCAAGTGGTGCGACGGCGGCAAGAAAAATGTCCCGGCCTCTAAGTCCTGGCTTGTTAGTCTGGCAGGAGTGACGGGCCCTTTGACTGTTACAGCTCCGAGCCCGCTGGCAGAGCTGGCA
>NW_010229220.1:444-1361 GCF_000690775.1 Eurypyga helias
TGGCACCCGTTGCCTGGGATGTCCCTGGGAGCTCCGGCTGAGCGGGAGAAGAGGAGCTGGCTCCAGCATGCCGGGGGCTGCTCTTCCCTCTGAGGGGCTGGAGCAGATTCCTGTGGGCTGGGGGCAGTTATAAACCTGTGGGCTGAGGAGCTGAGGGAGGTGGTGGTTGTGCAGAGCCGTTCCCCGCAGGGTCATTTCAGCCCCAGCTCCACCACCAGCCCGCAGATTCATAGGCTCCAGGAGGTGACAGGAAACCTGATGGGTTTTAAGACAGCAACATGCCCTGAATGTGCAAGGTACCTGAGCAGGCAAGCAGGGAATCCAAAATGTTTACAGCCTCAGGGGATGCGGCGACTGCAGAGCAGGGAAAGCAGGCTGGGCTGCCAGGGATGAGCCAGCCACACCAAGGGAGGCCACCGGCATCCCTGATGTGCCTTTGGAAATCCCTCCCTTAGCGTGGGCATCTCCCCAGAAGCTCTGTGGGATCGGCAGGAGGGATTCAGGGAAGCCCCGGTGCTGATCCCACTGCTGCGGCACAGCCCTGGCACGGGGACCTCCCCTGGGCTGCAGAGGTCTCTTGCGGTGATGCTGGAGAGGGGTCTTCAAGGCTTTCTGTCCCGGTGCCCCTCACTCCTGCCTATGGGTGAGGACCAGCCTGGGCTCTCTGCTTCTTGCTGGCTCCTTCACCGGGCACAGCTGGGTTCCCTGTGCCCAGACAGGGAGCCCAAGTGTGCCTTCAGCCAGCTCTCACCTGGATGATGCTACTCCGGAGACCCAGAACTGGGCTCTGTGCTGGAGACCCCAGGTCTGGCTGCAGCCTTGCACTGGGGTGTCTGAAGGGGCCTACAGCACGTCCTTGACTTTGAGGGACCTACAGTGCCACATGGCCCGTGGCAGGGCAGGCAGCCTTGACAACT
>NW_010229220.1:1450-2572 GCF_000690775.1 Eurypyga helias
CCCCCCCCTCCCCCCATGGAAGACCCCTCCCCCTGCCCCAGGCATGGCGGGGAGCAGCCACGGAACACAGGGGGGTTATGAGATAGGGGAGAAACAGTCTGTCCGTAGGGATGTCACACATGCCTACGCCCAGCAATTCTTGCGGTATAATACTGAAAGACCTCAAAGGTCTCAAAGGGCTTCAAGAAATGCCTACAAGTTGCCTGGGCCAGTAGGGACTGGCTGTGAGAGGTGATGGACATAAGGAAAAGCCAATTTCCAGACCCTGCACATCATCCACCCAGTGCTCGGCTGGGCTCCCAGCTGGGTGCAGAAGCGGGGGGCAAAAGCCACTCGCTGCGTCCCAGCGTGTCCCTGCAGAGCAGGATGCAGCAGGATGGATGGAGTGCTGTTCCTCCAGGACTGTGAGCTTGTGGCAGCACTCCTTCCCCGAGAGCCACACACGGTTCCCGGGGGCTCTTTCCAGCCCAGCTCCAGCTCCACAGGTGCCCCATCCCCAGCAGAGTCGAATCACGCCAGCCCCGGTGATACACAGTCCGTGGGAAGGTGGGACGGCTGGTTTGTGGGCACTGTGGTACAGCTCCAGCTCTCAGCAGAAGCGTATGCTCTCGTAAAATATCTACATTTGGATGCAGAGATTTCCAGGGATCTGAGAACGCTGTGCTGATAATTAAACATCTGCTCTGCATTTGTCTGTCTTCCCGCCGTGACGTCGCTCTAGCCCTCCCTCTCCCCTGCCTGTCCGCTGGCAAGCATTCCAGACTGGGACAGCATCCCCTGCTCACTGCTCTGCCCCAGCCTGGAGGTGCGACATCCCGGGCCATGGATGCTGGGAGAGGGCAGATCTGGGCATCCCACAGGGCAAAGAGCAGCTTCACAGCCGGCACCCCCAGCCTTCACGGGGCTGCAAAGCCAACAGCTTGCCCTGTGGCTCGTACCAGCCCTAACGGTATTGCCGAGCCCCGCTGTTCACCGCCAGCCAGCGCTTGTCCATGCACGGTCCCCTGGGCTGAGCAAGCAGCTGCCACCGCCATCCCGCAGCCAGGAGAGCATCAAAACAACCTCCAAATTGATCTCTGAGGCTCTTCTGCAAGCCCCAGTCACGTCCTGCCAGGAGCAAGC
>NW_010229220.1:2596-3008 GCF_000690775.1 Eurypyga helias
CCTAGGAGAGCACCGAGGGCTTCAGGCTGTCACAGGATGAGCGGACCCAAACATGACATCTCCATGGAGCCCGGGGTATGGCAGGCAGCGCCGCCGAGCAGGTGGCACTGGGGCCTGGATCGATGGGACCTGGCCGGGCCCCGCGGGGACTCTAACAGCTCGTACCGGGCTGGAATGAGTGGGGACATGGGTGGGTCCCTTTCCAGCTGTGGTCCCTTCCCAGCTGTGGTCCCCCCAGCTCCACATGCCAAGCTTGGGCATCCTCGGTGCCCTCGGGATGTGGGGGGCTGTGCTGCCGCCTCTGCCCAGCGGGGTGCCAGCATCCGCGGGGACAGCACCCACGGGGTGAGGGGACGGGGAGCTGGGGTGGGCGCAAGGCTGAGGGAGGTTCCCTGGGTGCAGCACCCCAGTC
>NW_010229220.1:3018-3254 GCF_000690775.1 Eurypyga helias
GCCCTTGGTGCCAGCCGGGCAGCCCCATCCCTCCTCCTGCTCCCTGCCCTTGCCCCCCGGCCCCCACGCTGTTTGTCACCTGTCACCATGGCAAGACAGAGATTAGCCGTAGACCCCTCCGCTCCCGCCCCAAGCCACTAATTCATATTCATGAGACTTCAAAGCATCTCGCCTGGCTCTCCTGCACCAAACCTAATCCTCTGCTGCAGCACGGTGCCAGCAGCTCTTGCTCTGGC
>NW_010229220.1:3416-4071 GCF_000690775.1 Eurypyga helias
CAGCAAGGAGGCCATGGTTTGTGTGTCCTCACCTGCACCCATCCATCCACCCATCCACCCCTCCAGAGGAGGGTGCTGTGCCCACAGACCCCTGCCCGCAACCCCAGCCCCTCATGGAGCGCAGCTGTACCAACAGCCCTTCGCGAAGGCTAATTGGTGCCCGCACCCCATGGCACCCCCATCCCTGCCACCATCAGCAGCCAGCAGGCAGGGGCTACGCAGGGGCAGTTGGGTGTGCAGAGCATGGCCTCGCCGGGCACGGATCAGCATCCTGCAGCATGGCACCGTCGGAGAATTAGCAGGGAGCATGGTGGAGGCCACAGCATTTGGAGGCGCAGGCAGGACTGAAACAAGTACCTTCCTCTAGCCCAGCTCTGCAGAGCAGTGGGGCAGAGGACCATAGGAAAAGGTACCCGGGGTGCCCTCCCATCACCCTGCCACAGCGTGGGTGCAGGCAGGGCTGCAGAGCCCCATGAGTGCTAGTGGTAGCCGGGCCACCTCCACGTCCAGCTCATCTGTGCCACGGCAGGATCACGTCAGGATCACATTGTGCCACCCACCGGTGCCAGTGCCAGGAGGTGCTGGGGTGGCGGGCGGGCAGGCGGGTCCCCCACGGAGCCGTCTCCTCCAGATGGTGAAGGCCATTAGAACCGCT
>NW_010229220.1:4162-5456 GCF_000690775.1 Eurypyga helias
TCATCATTTAGCTGTAATGGAAATAGTTAAATCTGTCTCTGTTTAAGCAAACTCTGCCCTCACGGGAGCACTTGGGGCAGGCAGGCGGGGGGCTTGGGCGGGCAGCGGGGGATGCCTCTGCTCGTCCCCCGCTGTGCAAGACCCGGGGCAGCCAGCCCTGGCACTCCCACCCGGCACATTCCCGTCGTGCCAGGATGGGGACACGCATGTGACACGGGTGTGGGGCCTCTCCCTGCACTGCCAGCCTTGGCGCCTCAGTTTCCCCTCAGTGCAGGGAAAGCGAGAGCTACATTTGGGGTGACCAGGCAGAATTTGGGACTTGGCAAATTCCCTGGCAGCAGGAGCTGAGAGGGAGCAGGCAGAGAGTGCAGGGAGCTGCGGGCAGGATGATGGCCGCGTGCTTCAGGAAGGCCACCCGCAGTGGTGTAGGGGTGATATTGGGGTTCAGCAAATGCAGACCTGTCCTGCACAAGCAGGTGCTTTGGCCTGGAAGCCCCCGGGCAGGACCCAGCCTGCCAGAGCTCGCTGCATGGGACAGAAAAGGACGGGATGCCTGGAAAGCCACTTTTCATCCCTCACCAGGCACCCCCAGGAGCTGGGCGGGTGGATATGGTCCCAGCACAGTCCAGATTGCCCCCAGCTCTTGAAGCAGGTCCAGGGGAAGGAGCAGGGTGAGAGCAGCACCCCGTTGTGTCTCACAACACCCCTCAGCCCTGGCCTGGGGGCCAGAGGCTGAACCCCCATCTGGGAAGCTGCCAGTGTGTTTAGGGAGCGCCAGTTTCTCCCCATCATCAAGTGGGGTGGGTGGGGGTGCTGACCCCAAAGCAGTAGAACAGGGTGGCAGCGCATGCCCCACATGCAGGGTCTCAGCTCAGCGCCTCATGCAACCTCACCCCAGCCCCACATCTCACCCAAGATGGGGTGAGACCCTGGGGCTGGCCCCATTGCTGGAGCGGGTTTCCCCACCCAGACTTAGCCATGGTGGTGGTGGGAGCTACCCCCTCACCAGCATGCAAAGCATGATTAATTACAGAGTAACTCATTAATATTCACAGCTAATTAAAGATCCTTATCATGAATAATGGAGCTCACTCTCCAAATTATGGGACAAAGATGGAGGAGGGGGAAAAAGCCCTGGGGGGAGAGGGGGCTGCAGAGGGGCAAAGCTCTGGGGCAGGGGCAGGAAGGGGAGTGGTGGTACCCTCCTTGTGGGGTGCCTGGGTCTGGCAATGACCTGGTCAGGGGCTGCAGTGATGGGCAGAAGCCAGGATAGCGGGCACTGGGGCAGACAGGG
>NW_010229220.1:5480-5818 GCF_000690775.1 Eurypyga helias
AGAGACCAGGCAGCCCCGGGAGCGCCAGTCTCCCTTCCGTGTGGGTCTCTAACCTGCCATCCCAGTGTGCAGGGGACCCCTTCGTGCTGGCCCAGTCCCGCACATCTCCCCGTGGAGCAGGGACTGTCCCAGTCCGGTGGCACACAGCCCTCGAGCCAGCTAACCCCCGGTGTGGATCTGGGATGGGGCTGCCTGGTCCCTGGGGAGCAGGCGGGAGGGGAAGGCACCGGCACTTTGCCTGAGCTCCTGTTATACAAATGAAAGGTTTTTAGTGGGAAAGACTCCGGGAGAGTAATACATCTCCTGTATTGATCGCAGGCCAGGGACCAAGGCACGGC
>NW_010229220.1:5956-7756 GCF_000690775.1 Eurypyga helias
CCGCCGAGATGTGTTGGGGAGCATTGATTTAACAGCACTGCAGACACACTGCTACTAATCTGATTAAAGTATTTAGCAGAAATGTTATTCTTTAAAAAAAAAACAGAGGGAGGTGATGGTGCTGCCTGGGGCTGGGGGGCCGAGGCAGGGCTGCAGAATGGGGGCTGCACAGCACCCCGCTGGTGGGGGTCCAGGGACGGCTGGGATCCTGTGCCCTGGTGAGGGTGCCACCGCCGCCGGACACATCTCCATCCAGCTGCACTCGCAGTCGTTCCCACCGGAGCTGCCAAGGACGCGTGCGAGCCCGGCCGGATGCGGCCCAGGCAGGGCCAAGGACACGTGCCGGGAGCGTGGGCGAGTGCCCAGCCAGCCTCCCTGCCAGGATGGCCACCAGTGCTCCAGGGACAGAGCATGCTGAGGAGGTGGAGGCAGCCCGCAGAGGAACGCTGGGCTAGCGGGGCAGGCATGTACCCCCCTCCGGTGCCACAGCAGCCAGGGAGGTGTGGGAGCTGAGGTCTGGCAGTACCCACAGCCCCAAATCCCCTCTCCCTGCAGCTTCCCAGGGAAGGGATAGGATGCTGAGCCAGGGACAACCCTGGCCGTGCAGCGTCCCCACACATACCCCTTCCCCGCCTTGTGCCCTGCTGTTGTGGGGAGCTCTTGCACACTGTCTCCTCCCATCCCTGTCCTGCCCCACTGCTGAGAGCAGAGAAGGACGCTGCGCTGGTGGGGATGGGATGTCCCCACACCATTCCCAGCTCCCATGGAGAGGCACCAGCTGAGCAGGTGCAGGGGTTCCTGCCGCTCCCCATCACACACATCAGCCCAGTTAATTAACAGGTGATATCAAACAAATAAATTATTCCTGCTTCCTATTGATTCTAATTTACTGGCCCCTGGAGAGCCCAGGCTCGCTTATCCCACCTGTCACCCCTGCTTAGCAGCTGCACTAACATCTGCCCCGCTCCCTTCCTTTCTCCTGCTCCTCTGCTTCGGGGCAGAGCTGGGCACAGCCGTGGGGCCACGCTGCCCCACACCGCTGCCCCTCATCCCTTGGGATGCAGCTGCAGCCCCGTCTCATTCTTCTCCCAGGGATGGTGGGTGCCCCAGTGCCAGCTGCACAGAGGGAGCCTGGCTGCCCATCCTCATGGCACTCCCTGCCTCCCTGGAGTAAGCTTCAGCCAGGGATGTCCTGGCCCTGCCATCTCTTTCCTCTCCCCAGCGCCACCAGAAAGGGTAGGGGTGCCAGTTCTGGCTGCCCAAGCCCAGCCCCAGCTCCCCATGAGCAGCTGGGCCCCCAGCCCAGGCCGTGGCCAGCAGGACATCACCCAGATTTCACTGCTGTCCCAGAGAGAGGCCACTGCAGCCCACACCAGCCTTTGATGTCTGCCTCATCAGCAGGGGGCTGATCAAAGCCCGAGCCCCTCCCAGCTCCTGCCCCTATGGATGCCGGATCAATAAATCAATCCCAGCTTAGCACAGCCTTTTGCTCCAGAGCAGGCTTTGTTGGGAGATCCTGGGGAGGCACCGGGTTCCCGCATCCATCCCTGCCTGCCTTGGGGGCTGAGCATGTGGCTGATGCCACATTAGGCTAGTGACACGTCACCTACGCCAGCCCAGGCTCTTGGGCACGATGGTGGCAGTTGCCAGCCCTTGGAGTCCAGGACTACCTCCTGCATGGGTCTGGGAAGTACCAGATGGGTTCTGGTCCTCCCCCAGCCAGGGCTCCGCTGCCCACCGTTGCCTGCACAGGGCTGGGCTTTGCCTGGCAGGATACCCTGGGCTCGCGTGCCGCAGTGC
>NW_010229220.1:8042-8679 GCF_000690775.1 Eurypyga helias
GAAATCAATCCCGGTCGGACGCTAGCAGCACACTGCTTGCCGTATGCCCACGGTCTGAGCCTGCTCCGAGCATTTGGTGTTCGGACAGTGGTCAGCAGCATCTGGCTTGGGAAGGGACATGCAGAGCACTGGAGCCATTCCTGGGGACCCTTCCAAGCCCCCTGTGCTGTCTGTCCTTCCCCAAGGCCTTGGACATCCCCCACGCTGCTCTTCCCTTGCAGGAAGTCAAGCAGTTTCCCTGTCGCTGTGCCGGGGGGTGAGTGAGGAAGAGCAGCAGATCCTGCCAAACCCTGTCACCAAGGTGGCTGGGGCCAGGGAGGCTTCAGCGGGGCTGGAATGTCTCACCTGGAGCCAGCCCATCACCCCGGCCCTTGGCTGAACTCGTCCATCCCCATGGATGCAGCCTGCCTGTACTGGTGCTGGGGAGCCACCAGCCTTTGGAGGCCATGGGGTGCCCGGCAACACGGGCGGCTGCAACTCCCGGCCAGGCTTGGCACGGTCCCATGGTGTCGCGCGTGTGGGAGGAGCGGCTGGCAGCACGCAGCCAGGAGATAAGCTCCCCTCTCATCCTCATCGCGTGTGACGGGAGCGAGATTTATGGCTCCGAGCTGCGATTTGTGCGCGGCTCCAGCACACG
>NW_010229220.1:8982-9185 GCF_000690775.1 Eurypyga helias
GAGTGGCGGGCAGTGATAAGGGGACAGCGCGGAGGGGATGGGGCACGGTGCCAAGGATTAGTGCTGAGTGTACGGGGGTGGCAGGTGGTGACAAAGGGACGGTTCCCGGGGGACAGTGCGTGATGGCCATGGGCAGTGCCAGGGGCGCACGGGTGACAGCGCAGTCCCAGGGCCAGGCGAGGGGATGGGATGGGATGGGATGG
>NW_010229221.1:0-337 GCF_000690775.1 Eurypyga helias
TGTGCTACTTACGGAATTCAGTTCCAAGTTTAGGAAGAGGTTTTAGCTGTCGCAGCCCCCTCACTTTTCAAGTTACTCGTATGTGGGTTTTTTTTGTTGGTGTTTTAAGGAAACACAGCAATTTAAATATCTACATATTTATGTAGTATCTAAATATTTCATTTTTCTAATCTCTATTTAGCAGCCCTTTTGAGTAATGACCTCGTGCATACTTGGTTTTCATTCCAGAGCCCTGGTATGTGCTTTCTACTGTTTCCTTGCATGCTGAATGTATTTCTATTCGGGCATGTCTGTAAGACTAGCAATTAGCTACAGAAAACTCAGCACGTCAGGAATG
>NW_010229221.1:350-12222 GCF_000690775.1 Eurypyga helias
CCTAATTTAACAACAGATTCACTAACATCTTCACGTCTCTTGCTTTAAAAAAAAAAAAAGGCTTTTTATATGCATTCAAAAACCTTTCTCTTCCTTTCCCAGCCTTTACATGGGCCTGGATGTAACTATAACAAAATGATTGTATGGCACTGGCAGGAGTTTATTCCAAACCTCTTGTAAAGCAGCCAGCTCCAGCTCTCCCAGAGCACCTTTCTGCTCAATGCAAAGCAGACGAAGGTCGGAGAGGAGATGACACTTCCACTAAGATAAATAAATCATTACTCTTATTAGGGTTCTTTTTACAGGAGACAAAAACCCCATACATTATCCAGCATATTCTTTGTACGCTTTACCAAGAGGCACTCCGAGTTGTCAGTCGTGGTACTACATGTCTCCAATGCTGCACTCCAGAGACACTACAGAAGGTGAATTGTTTAAAGATTTATCAGCTGCTGTTGATAGGAGGCCCTTCAGCACAGAGTCTTTTTATTACGCTGTTGTTAAGCCTTTATCTGTTCTCAGACTGGAAGAACGGCACTGCAAAGTCTTCATCTGCCATCACAGATACGATTAAGTCAACTAAACACGATTACCTCACCCTCTTGAAGGTACACTCAGCAAGTGCCTGCAACTTAAAATCCTGAACTGTCAACTACACGAATAAAAAACTAGATAGATGGTTATTTGGGTAGTTTTGGTGGGGATAAGGCAAACTCCTCTTGCTACAGTGAGCTCAGGAAGCGCACTCTTTAAATTAACGAGCTGGCAGGGGACCACAAAAACTGCTGGAATATTCTCTTTAAGCTTTAGTCTCAACAGAGGAGTGCACTAGGGAATAACCGCAGGGCATCACCCACCAACATCAGTAAGTCCAACAGACAACAAATGCATACAGATTCGAGCTGCTATAAACAACAGACACGAATTTCCTATAAACTTCTTACGAGCTCCTCAAGTCTATCTTCCCTGCAAGCTACAAAACATCTTTTCAAATAACTTGACAGAACGATATACGGGTCGCTCCTCTTTCAGCAGAGTCAGTAACTGCCCAGTTCTGACTTTTTTCCACTTGTATGAAGAGGGGTTCCTGTATTTATTGGTTATTGCTCATTAGCACTATTGGTTTGCTAAGGTAAAACTCATTCATATCTACATATAAATAGCCATGAAACCTTTAAGGCTTTAATTGATGAGAAATTCCAGAAGTATAACTTCTCCTTTATTGGAAGCCCAGTAGGCCTTTTCTAGGGACCAGCCTTTACCCACAGGAAAGAGCATCTGAATTGCACCTGCAGTTACCCAAGATGACAACATCCTGTTTCAAAGCGAGTGTCATCCCACTCTTAAACCCATTTCTCATCAAGGAGTGATGTGCACAAACTCTGGTGTAGTGAATAAAAATGTAAATGCTCAAATATCCTAAACAAAGTCAAAAAAGGGAGGTTGGAACACCAGCTAAATGATTCATTTTAAACCACCTATTTGTAGAATATTACATAATGAAGACAAACTAGTAGAAAAGTTCTCATACCTTATACAAAGGTTTAAAATAACGTCTCTCAAATGAAACCGTTGGGGTTCTGTGGGGTTTTGTTTGTTTGTTTGGGTTTCGTTCAGTGGTTTGTTTTGGTTTTAAGATTCAACAGTAGTATGTGTAAATCCTGGAATCAAGTAACATGAAACAGAGAGACTCCTATTTAGAAATGCAGAACACATTTACTGCTAGACACTACTTAGATCCAACAGCGCCCAGGTGCCTACAGCACTGACACGCAGCACAGGTTGGGAAAGCCCTGGCCTGCATGGCAGGGTCACACTGTGTTTTGTGACAATACAGGTAGGAAAACCAGTAAGTGTTCATTTAACTAAAACTTTGTTTCAACTCTCAGTTCAGGAAACGTCTTCCAGAAGTATTTCAGACTGCATCAAGCACTGTGTAAAAAACATTATCTTGCCCTGCATCGTGTTTATTCTCATGATAAGAATCAGCAGGAGCATCCAAACTCCACCTCTTGGGAGACAGGTAAACAGCACAAAAACTTGATGCACAAAGTTGAAAACGAGCCTGCTTCACCTCTAACCTCTCTGGTAAAAATGCACCGAAGCCTCACTGCCTTGACCTCGCAGACTGAGAACCACCGGGGACCAAAGCCATCAGTGCTGAATGTATGACCTCAGCTCCACAGCGCTGTATACGTATAGCTCACCTACCATAGAGATATTTAAGACCAAGGGCTCTGTGTAGTGACATGCAGTGATAATGATTGAGAACCGATCATTCAGGTGTGTTATTAGTGAATGAATTTGGTAAAAAATTTGGTTTAAGGTTTACATCTAGTATGATTTTTCAGTCTTTTAAACACTCATTGCAGCAATCTCACTCCCTAATAAAAGGCGTACGGTTAGTTTTAATGTAGATACACAACGGATACGTTCAGTTGCAACAGTGTACACATATTAAACATCACTAAGAAACAGCAGCTCCTTGCCTGTGTTCATGACAGTTCCTATGACTGAGACCATAACATCCCGCAGAAGCTGTGAAATGACATAAAGGGGAAGGCAGATGCCCAAAATATTCATTTTCATACCCAAGGGCCATAATATCCAGCTGCTTCTATGTTTTGCAACGTTTGCAAAGTAACTTTAATTGTAATACATATTTTAGTCTCCTGAAAGTGTGAGGAATTGAAAGATCCCCCAAACTGAAGATGAAAAAAGTGAATAAAGTTTGAGCAACAGTGTCTACTAAATGCAGTGTCAAAAAAGGAGCACAGGACTTTCTGAATAGTCACCTTGAATTCCGCAGTAATTGCTTTTTTTAAAACTTATTTTCTCGACGCTGTCGCAGAAATGTCAACAAAGTAGAGTAAACCTCACATGCTTAGGCCAAAAAATGGGACTCACTGTTCACACTCTACCTGGCTTGCAAGTAACCCTGACCATACTGTGGAAGAGCAGCACTTAAGTGTCTTGTCCAGGCATATTAACATAGGGGTTTTTTCAGCTTATTACACGTACAAATTAATTGCAGCTCATTAGAAATACTTTGATAGATTTCTAACTCACACGTTAAGAGACCATCAAATAAACGGCTGTCGTGGTTTAGCCTCGGATAGCAATAAAGCACCACACAGCCACTCACTCACCTCCCCCCTCCCCCAGTGGGGGAGGAGAACCAAGGGAAGAGACAGGGAGGTTCATGAATTGAGATAAGAACTATTTAGAAATTAAATGAACATGAATATTACCGTGATGCTAATAATATTAGCAATACTGCTAGTGATAAGTAATCAAAATAATAGTAAATAGAACATATTGGACTGAGC
Source organism: Eurypyga helias (assembly GCF_000690775.1). Classification (NCBI taxonomy): domain Eukaryota; kingdom Metazoa; phylum Chordata; class Aves; order Eurypygiformes; family Eurypygidae; genus Eurypyga; species Eurypyga helias. Next base: position 3,680 of record NW_010229221.1, read on the forward strand.
TTACACTTCATGGATAATAAGCTACCACTATGCTCAGCAAAGCAGGCCATCACGGACTCCTTTCAACTTCAGTGTGTTTAACATCAGAGTTCCTCAGCCCTAATGTTACGCAGAAAAGGAGACAAAAGATCTGTGTAAGTAACCAACCCGCAACAAACTAGGCTTATGATCCCATCTACAGAAGTTAAGATCATCATTAGGCCATGGTTATATCAACAATTAGAATTGTTTTCTTTGGTCAGCCTTCAGTTCCAAAGTTTTCCTATAAATTATTCATTACAGCACAATTGGATACCAAAACCAAGTAAACACTCTACTGATAACATCTTTTAAATGGCCGAGCAGATATTTAAGAATTGATTTAATAAAACAACGTCTAGAGTAACAATAAACCTACAGTGTCTATTCTCTCCAATAACCCAGCTGCTACTTATTACCTCTGCCAAGCTTTTCTTTGCCCAAATAGGAATATGACTTGAATTCAAGTCAGTGTAAGAATGTATTCATGAATATGAGAGAGAGAATCCCTTACCTGGTTCATTGTTGTAATCTGAAATATTACAAAAAACTGATTTTCTTACCTACTTCACATTTTTTAAAAAATGTAGATTGCTGATAAGCTGTTTCTTTTAGAAAGCCTTAAGTTTTCCTTGTGTTCTTGCACTGCAAACCTTCCAATAATGAAACTCTGCTAGGCTAGAGACTGAGGGAAGAGTCTTTTTCCTCACCTCGGTATAATGGAGAGATTTACCAGGCACAACACCATCCAGGGCAGGACTGCGTGCCTCCAAAGACATGACTACCAACATGAAGGGTGAAGTAGTTCCGTCAATCATACAATTAAGGGTTACAAAGACACTATGGGACCAACAAGAAACATCACCTGGTTAGGTTTATGTACTTTCATTATCAATGCTTCCAAAAAAGAAGTGTTGCCAAAGACTCGTGACTCCAGAGCCCCCCCCCCAGGAGCAGAGTATTTCTATAACATTCATCTTAACTTCTAAGTAAGGAAAGTGTAAACCAGCATCGTACTTTTGCAATCACCTGACATCGTCTAACAGAGACATGGAGGAGCATTTACTCGCAAAGACTGTCTCTCAGCTGAATCAAAGGGAAGCAAAACAAACATCCACAGTAAAAGGACAGACACCAAATCAATGTTAGTCAGGGTCAGACTGAACATTTCAGAAGTGTTGAAAGTGCATCACCAGCCTTCTGTTCACTACTTCTGTTCTCTACTACTAGCAAGCACCTCTAAAATTGAGTTGTGGGTAAGTGACAACCTCCACTTAAGAGCAGCACTTCTTCCAAAGAGAACTACAGCTATATCTTTAATCAACGGCATCACCACGCCAGAGCAGGACTGGTTTGCAAACAATCCGAGCAAGTGAACTAAGAAATGCTGCTGGCAGCACGGCAAAGATCTAAAATATAACCAGTACTAAGGCAGCTGTTTAATTCCCTCGGGTATCTCCTTCCTTGGTTTAGGGTCTTTCCTACCTTGGCTCCTTGATGAAAACAGTTCCAATACACTGCAGCGTCAAGCCTTCCTCAATCCTTTTTCAGATCCAGCCTCAGCTGTGAACAACCTGTTCTCCTCAAGAGCTTCCACCTGCTCAAGCCCTCTAGCAGAAAACTCCAGCTTTCTCCATTCCCTCTCCCCAGAAAATTCCGCTGGCACATAAAACACTAAGACAGTGCGTGCCAGGGTGTAGAACAGTCATGGAGCTGCTGACCAGTGCTTCAACACTGATTAAAAGCAACACCAAAAAAAAAGAAAGAATTCCCATTACAAGTGTTTTGCTTTTCAGTTTCATTTTGAAATCATCCAGTAGTACCTGATAATTCTACTCACTTTTCAACAAATAAGAGCTTTAATTTAAATTTTAAAGACCGTATCCTCCATATAAACACAATAACATATTAGATTCCCCCCCTTCTGCATTCATGAAAAGGTATTGGGACAGTCAACTTCTGACTTTTATCTGGTATTTTAAGAATTGAGGTTGTTCACTATACACCAGTGTAACTGAGCCCCTAGCTCTGCTTCTAAATAAATGCTTCTGCCTCTTAAAACTGTTTCACCACTATCAACCCTCGACTTTTGGCTTGCAGACTGTTAGCTTTTAGCCCATTCGAAGTGTGATTTTTGAAAGCACAAGTCAGTATGGATGTGTTTAAACCCCTTGAAAATGCTCAAGAAGTCGCCAAAGTTCACACTCCTCAAATGTCACCTAAAGAATTAATTAAAATCCTTTTCCAGAGGGGTTGAAGAAACACTGTTATACAATGGCACCTACCCCTACTTGCTAAAAGTAGACTATGAATTTCCACCTCTACAGTTTGAAGCTGGCAGGGAATGCGTACAACAAGCTATTGCTAGAATAATGAAGATAAAACATGTACATGTCACAAACTGATGAAGTTCAAACCAGATAAATTGGATTGAAAACTGGCTGAACTGCTGTGTTAAACGGGTTGCTGTCAGGAGCACAAAGTCCACTTAGGGGTGTGCCAAGGGGCCAGTACTGGGACCAGTATTCAGAGGATCACAGACTGGTTTGGCTTGAAAGGGACCTTAAAGACCACCCAGTTCCAACCCCCCTGCCATGGGCAGGGACACCTTCCACTACCAAAGTGGGAAGAGTGACTGATAGATCAGATGGTGCCTTTCAAAGCCACCTATGGAGGCTGGAGAAGCAGGCAGACCGGAACGTTGTGCACTTCCAGATGCACAACTGCAAAGCATTGTACCGGAGGAAAAACCACCCTATGCATCAGCACACGATTATCAAGTCCCCAACCCTGGAGATACTCAAAATCCAACCGGCCACAGTGTTGAGCAACCTGCTCCAAGCAGGGTGGGCGGCCTCAATCGCCAGAGGTGCCTTCTGACCGCAACCACCCTGGTAACACAATCATCTTTATGGTTTTGGACAGAAACTGTGGGCAAGAGTATGTTTTTTCATTGCAATCCAACTGGATATAAAACACGGATTTTATGCTGGGCTGAGGTCCAATGAGAATCAGAGTAACTGCTTGTCACAAAGTTCAGGGACCTGATCAAACACTTCAAAATAAGTATATTATGTGCCGGTGAGGCTTTTTCTCTTCTGCAAGTACCACAGAGAATGTAAATACGACAGCATTCTATCTAACTGTTTTTTTGGTGAGCTAAGTACATTCTGTAAGAACTTCTTTGTGAGAACACAACTGCACCTGCCCTTTCTCTCTTACTCGCTCCCAGGGCCATCAGGGAGTTTTTTTGCTAAGGAACCCTGAGGCATACCATTCTGTCAAGCTCTGTCTGCATCTCTGCCTTCTGATGGGGTCACACAGCCTGTTCTTGTTACTCCATCCAGCCACGATCTGCACACAGCCACAGCTGGAGCATACGAAACAGATAAAATTATCCATGCAGTATGAATATACTATAGAGAGCTCAGACCATTCGTTTCGAAAACCTTTACCTCTGTGTTTTTTCTTTATTGAAATTTTAAAAATGAAACTCTGACCATTTAAGATCAAATGTAAGTAAGGTAGAACTGAAGCATTCCATCATACTACAGGGAGTGTTTTATTCTTCCAGTTGGTAAAGGAAGCAAAATATGACTAAACACCACACCTATTCAAAGACACAGGTACCACTGTATTTGAAAATTATTCCTCCCACGCCCCAACACCCCCCCAACCTTCAAACCTCCAATTTCAATCACCGCTTGGAATCTTTAGGCATATTCATCTACAGTTAAGACAATCCACACCACCTCAATATTCCCTTTAAAACTTTCAAATACAGTTTTCATTATTTCTTCTTAAAGTAACCATTATCTACTGGAGCTCCCCCACTGCCAACACTTACACTATGCCAGGGCTGGTAAGACTTTGAGACCACCAATTCTTCCTTGGTACCAGCTGTCTCAAACCATTTACTTTAATTTTGTCTTCACCTGATCAAATACCCACCTGGTATTTTACAGGGATTTCTACCACAGACTCAATTGTTACATGTGGAGAAGGATTACACACAAGTAATTCTCACTCTTATCCAGAAATTTATTACCAGATATTCCCAATATTACTGCACAGCCAGCAGAATGCACATGGCAGTGTACCTAAATATACATGAGCTGCCAGAATAGCATGTCATTTCTGCTGACCAGCATCCCTCTCCTATCAAATTCAAACTTCCAGTGTGCTTAAGAATTTATTTGGAGAAAGGCTTTATCATGCTTATTGCTGAAATTCCACCAGGAGATCCATCTTAATTAAAAGATATATATATACACACACCTGGATGTGCTCAGAAGGCAAATCGCCGTTCAGATGCATGAAGTAGAGCAGAAGACCACTCAAATATGTTTTATAAAGCCATATACAAAGTATAAAGGTTTAACTTGGCCCCAGGTATACAGGAAACCGTGGCCGAAGTCAGCACAACCTCTGAAGCTCCGTGCTCTGGCCACCTCTTCAAAGCACCCGATTAGCCTCTTCACATTTGTCATAGTCAGGGAGTTAAAATGGGCCAATTAACATGGCCGTTTTAAGTGAAAAGTGACATTCAATGTGTAACTGAATGCTTAAAAACACCCAAAGCCATAGCCAACAAATCCTTTCCTGTCAGGAGGACCCAGAATAAAGTAAGTAGGACCCTGCTGGCATCTGTGGAAGTAGGTTGGTCCAGCATTATGCTGCACCTAGTTGTATAACTGAGTAACAGCCACTAGAACACAAATAGATCCATTTTACACCAGATTAAGACATTTCTCTTTTCAGGGTTATATAAACACAAACTTGTTGGTCAAAAGCACCTCTATACACCTTTACACAAAACAAAACCTAAATGCCAGTACCTACATCAACAGAATGCAGCAAGTGATAGAACTTGTGACAGAACTCCCAACCATCCGGCTGCACCTGATGCCCCACACGAAGGAAACCACACCAGCTCATCTGATACCATTCTAATATATATTTATTTACGTGTACACACAGTATCGAGCATGGTTGCATCACAACCACAAAAAAACATTATTTGGTGGTTACTGCAGTTTCCTCAGTCATGGAATCACAAAATGGTTTGGGTTGGAAAGGACCTTAAAGACCATCCAGTTCCAAACCCCCCGCCATGGGCAGGGACAGCCTCTGCTAGATCCTTCTCCAGTCTTTGATGCCTAGAGCAAGAAACAGTGACACGAGGGGGATGGGGAGGAAGAGGGGCATTTACCCTGCACAGTGGCCCAACTGGCCACGACAGCACGGACTTCGACACTTAGCTTGTCTACGCACACGGTGGACAAAGATGTTACAAGGAGCTAGAAGGTGCATCTACAGGTCAGTTAATAAAAGTCCACAAAAGAAATCACAGTGAGTAATTTATCTGTTGAATGTCATCTATTTATGATGTTCTCTTGTGATACATAAAATCCCTTGATCAGTGGAACAGACATCAGCCCAGGGTACACGCTTGCTCCTTGCTGTGAGCTACAGCTGAGTGAACAGACAAAATTGTAACGGTTCCCTTGAAATAACCAAATTCACTTCAATTGAATTTGAAGATGCTCCGAGCGCTGGAGCCCCTCTCCTATGGGGACAGGCTGCGAGAATTGGGCTTGTTCAGCCTGGAGAAGAGGAAGCTCCGGGGAGACCTTATAGCACCTTCCAGTGCCTGGGGGGGCTACAAGGAAGCTGGGGGGGACTTTTCCCAAGGGCCTGTAGTGACAGGACAAGGGGGAACGTGTTGAAATTGAAAGTGGGGAGGTTTAGATTGGATATCAGGAAGAAGTTCTTCCCGGAGAGGGTGGGGAGGCACTGGGACAGGTTGCCCAGAGAAGCTGTGGATGCCCCATCCCTGGAAGTGTCCAAGGCCAGGCTGCATGAGGCTTGGAGCAACCTGGTCTGGTGGAAGGTGTCCCTGCCCATGGCAGGGGGGTTGGAATTGGGTGGTCTTTAAGGTCCCTTCCAACCCAAACCGTTCTGTGATTCTATGATACTAATTGCGATTGCAAACTTAGAGTATTGATCAAAAAGCACACGCAGCTGCATCAATACCTGTGTAAAGCAACACTTCCAACTACAGCAGTCATGTTTATTATGAGATCGTAACTCCAATGCCTAAGAGATATGCTACTCCAAATCGCAACCACGTCACTGATTTTAAGTTAATATTAAAGGACAACAACAACAACATTAACATACCGTATGTCCTGGCTCTAGGCACTGCACTGACCTTAAAACCATGTTCAGAATGAAAACCATTCTCTCTCAATGCGTGCTGATAATTTGTTGTTTCTACAAATATGCCCGCTTGTTCTCATTCACTCTGACACGCACAGGTTGTAAATACAAGCGAGGTGTGAGCCTTCCATATACGAGTAGATTGCAAACGACAGCGGTAGCTTTGACTGTTCACACGCTTTACAGCACGACACGCTGAAATGCTGCATAATTAAGGAAGGTTCCAATGAATTAACAAGGTTCAGGATGATTTGCAACAGCTATTCGAAAAAATAATCTACACAAGCATCTATTGATGCCCTTAGTATCATTTTAATCTTCTTTGAAAAGGCCGGATTTTATTTTTAACACCTTAAGAAAGCACCTTAACAGAACACACAGGAACTGGTTTCTGCCGTCAAGTGTGAGCTCAGGTCCCCCTTTTCATCAGGGCCTGGGCAAACTCAAATGCATAAAAAAAAGCATTGCAAATCTCTGCAGTTGATTACCTGGGCTATTTATTCATTAATCCCTTGCACTGTGGCAACAGGAGGACACACAGGTGGTGACGGCAGTTTGGAGAGTGCAGAGGAGTGGCTGATAACAAACCATAGGGCCCTGGCAAACCCAAACATCCTCCCTACACTGGTCTAGGAAATGACTGACACACAAGAGATTTCTGCTAACACCAATTAACACTCACCAGTGGCCAGTACTACAGCTGTGACCTGTTAAGAAAAATCAGGGAATCATCTGAAATCAGAATTTTTACCCTCCTCATCTCTTCTGCTAACCAAATTAGAAAAAAGCAAGACACCTAAATTGCTATCATGGACCAAACCCAAAGAACATGCACAAGATCCTGGGTTTTATTACTGTCATTTCCTCACGCAGAAAGGGAAGGACAATGGGAAAAAGCCAGCACTACCACCTAGTATGGATCCGTGCTTAAAAGAAAAGTCACTTACTCTGAGCCTGAATTCACATGAACTTGTACTTTTTTGTTTGTCAACAGCCGTATTACTTGTCACCACCACCTGCAAAACGTTGTCTCCATCACTGTCCTCCTCCCTTGAAATAACAATCCTTTCATTCAGGCTCTATTTCCCCTTTCTGTATGTTAAACACCTTCAAAATAATTTTGAATATGTAAGCAGTCAAAGGCATTAAAAACTGGATCTAGGAGGAAAACAGAAATGAAACAAGTTTAAGCCCAGTGGGTTTATGAAAATCTTTCCATGGGCTTTCCACAGCTCCACCGTGTGCATGCAGATCCCTGCAGACTCCCATACAGATTTAAACTTGACATCACCCAGTGTATCTCGGGAAAATTCCTGCACAGCAAGTTGACTTGTTAAGAATGGCATTGCACTCAATAAGGAACTAATACATCATAGTCACGTGAATCCCAGCAGAACAACATGAAGGATGACAACCTCATTTGGAATTTCTATTCTTTAGCCTACATTCAAGTACATATTTTAAAATTTACATGCTACTGTACTGGGTGTTTTTTCTCTAATTTTTAGGGTTTATGCATAAACAATTCAGGTATACTTGGTAAGCGACGGGGAAATAGGAAAAAACCTCCATACCTGTACTGCACACAACCTGGGTCTTGTTAAATTTTAGTACAGATCATTGCGTTTGTTGAAAATGATCAAATCAAGTCTAGTCTAAAACGAGCGCTTATGACTTCTACGTAGAATTTAGTCTCAATCCAGTTGCTTGCCACTTTAATTCAGCCCTTGCTCCCACTTTGTGATATGCAAATATTTCTCATCTGAGCCCCTATGGCCAATCCAGAGTTTGAAAATAATCAAACAGAACAGTGTGCAATTTAAGGTCCTGACAACAAGTACAGAAATGTTGGTTTATGCTTCAGGGAACCGTGCACAGACCATCTGCTGCCTTCGTGATTCCCCTGACGCCTGTCAAAGGCAGCGGGTACGAAAAGGCAGGGAATGGAAACAGAGGAATTATGTAGCTCGGCACAGGAACCTGAGAATCCCAGCATCTCTGCTAGGCACCGCTTTGACAATCAGATCCATGTCAAGGTCGGTAAGCTCACCTGCTGGGACGTGGTCCCTTCGGGAACAACCCCGCTGCGTATTTTTTGTCAGAGGAACACCATCTATTACATGCAGAGTGATTTAGGTTAATATGATCCAATACCACTGAATCACCAAAAAATACAGAAATCAATGAAAAAATATAGTAATGGCAACTACACTAGGTTTGGGGGGTTATTTTTTTAATCTTTAAGAAGGTCTATGTAAGGATGAGCTTAATGTGCTGTATAACCTTACGCCTTGCCTCTTTCC
>NW_010229221.1:12238-12915 GCF_000690775.1 Eurypyga helias
ACGACACTGCCTACGGAACCCAAGAACTGTGTCACCAAATTGCCTCAGACATCTCTCCCATGTTTCATCTGAGAGAAACAGAAAAGTGAAATTTAAATTAAAGCGTAAAAGAAACTGAATTCCTTCAGGATTCTCTTTCACAGGAAGGATAAATAAAATCGATTCCTTGAAGGTACCCACACTTTTCACCACCCTGCGCTATTACTTCTACATGAAACAGTCGAGCCCGACGGGTTCTACAATACCTAACCTTCCTGTCCATAAGCAAGAAGCCCATGCTCCCCTGTACACACATGCTATGGTAAGGATATTAGAGCTTTGGCCTATTTTATCAGTTGGTTTGCAGATTTTAGCCAGTGATCCCATATTAGAATAACTGGGATTTATCTAGAAAACCTGCCATATTCCAATCAGACTGTCATGGAGACAAACAGGACACATCTTGGAGTTAAAAACGCCCTCCCTTTCTCATATTTTCAATCTTCTGTCCAAAGAAACAATAGATATAATATTCAAAGGAAGGGAATAATTTTTCCTTTTACTTCTTGATTTTACAGGGACGTTTTTCCAAGGTACTTTAGGAAAAAAATAAAAAACATTTTCCAGGAATATTTTTGAGAGAATATTCACTTCAGAAACTCTTCCATATATCATATTTAACTGGAAATCTCTACAAG
>NW_010229222.1:0-10095 GCF_000690775.1 Eurypyga helias
GGCGAAGGGCGCTGCGGCCGCCGGTGCGAAGGGCGCGCTTCATGGGTGTATGGCCCACCCGTGATGCACCGTACGGCCCGTCCGTGAGGCACCGTGTGGGCCCATCCGTGAGGCACCGTGTTGTACGATCGGGTCGCCTGTAAAGCGTGTGGAGGTGGCGGGCAGGCTGCTGCACTGACCCCTTCGGCCGCCACTCGGCTGAGGGTACAGTAAACGACTTTGGCATATTCCAAAGCGCCGGCGTACCTGGAGCCGGGTCGCAGAGCATGGTCCGGAGCGGTTCGGGCGAGGCGTTACTAATAAGCACCACGCCTTTGCTCCACCGCCGTTCGCCCGGCGTGGTCCCGAAGCGACTCTGAAATGGCAGGTTTGTCGTCGCAAAGACAGATGGCTCTCCACGCTGGAGACAGGTTGAGGTTCTCTTTCTGCCAAAACAACTCCTCGTCGGCCGCCGTTCTGAAATAGAGGGAGTTCAGTTGTGAATTCATGCTGAGAAAGTGGGCAGGTGCTCCCCTTTTCCTGGAAACGATTAAGAAACTATAGGAATGGGGATGGTGTACATGGCAGAGGGACGGACCAATTATAAAATGGGCTTAGTGGTAGTTGTAATGGGAGAAGAAAATCCCGGAGGTAGTTGTGGTGTGTCAAATTGCTTTTTAAACTTTCAGCGGGTGAAAACCACTTTGATTCTCCTAATTACACACTCCTGAACTCTCACACGATATTTTGAAAAAGGCTGAGTGTTCCCACCTCGTTTGTAGTGGGACAGAAACGCAGGCTAATGTCTTCAGACGTTGCATCTGAGTATATAACTTCAGATCCCGTGTTTCAGTTGAGAAATAAAGTTGAGTATCTTCTTACTGAAAACGAAATGACAGGGAATCTCAGACTGCGGCGCACAGGGGTTCCATTCCCGGTTTCATTTAGTGTACGGAGCCCGTAGCTGGGAAGTATAATGGAGTCTTGCTCAACACTGCGATAGGTCGCAGGGGAGGGAGAGAGGGAGGCAACCATTAAGTAAATGGTCATGTTTTGGGTGAGGCTGTCTCATCTTCAGCCTTTCCAGTGTTCGCCCGTATCTTCCTTTTGCATCTGACGGTACGGTGTGTTTTTTACCTTCTTTTGATATAATGTTTTGCCTTTTTTCTTTCTAAAATCAACAGCTTTTGCTAGGGTTTGGGAGGTTTATTTGGTGCGTTGGTTCACGTTGAAAAATCCACAGGGGGAATGATAAAAAAAACTACAGAGGAACCACTTGGAAAATTGTTTTGAGTTGGTGATGGAAGTTTTTTACTAAAAAATTCTTTAAGGTATTTGCATTTTCATTTCTTCCATCGTGAGTTTTATTTTCAGATCTCAGGGCTGAGGCAATGCCTGTCTGCCGTGCGCGCAGCTGGCGGAGCACGAGCTTCCCTTTCCTTACCTCTTTCCTTCTTTTTGCTCTACCGGACCCTGTCGAGACATCCAGCCTTAAAAGCTTGAGTTATCCTAAGTTTGCTCCCAAGCTGCAGCTGCTTTCCTGGGCAGAACCCTTCTTGTGTGCTAAAGGGTAAGTAGCTGCTGCTTTGCAGTTCCGCGGAGGAGCAGTTCCTCTTTGAAGGCAAAGCTGCCATGTTCCGGCGCTCTGGCTGCTGCGCAAGGGCCACGCCAGGGCTACAGAAGCATCTGGGGTGCAGCGGTGGAGCTAGGAAAAAGGGATTTGAAAGTCCTCCAAGCCTTACAGATGACAGCTTGGGCAGATCTTGTAGAAGGCAGAGAAGCGGATTAGAAGGGACAGAAAAATGGCGTTAGTTTTTGTTGGTTTGTGTAGCTGAAGCCTGTGTTTGTCTCCAAAAGAATAAAAAAAATCTTTTCTTTCTCCCCCGACCCTAAGGCAGGGATCTTTCAGTTTGGATTGAGTTTGTGGTTGTTGAGAGATGAGCCATGGGAGTGGTATCATTAGATGCCAGTTAGCTTGACATTATTTCCAGACCCATGCTTTTACAGAAATGCCTGTTTTCTGATGTGCTCTTTTTTTTTTTCATCATCCATTGAATGTTAGAATTGCCAAGTCCGTGATCTTGGCACCCAAACGAGGAGGGGAAAAAAAAAACAAACCCCGAAAGAAGTGAACGTCCAGATTTGAAAAATGTTGTTGGCCTGGTATAGCCTGATGTTTCAGTGTTGCTGCAAACTCATGCTCCAGTGGCGTGCGTTGCCTTTTGGCCGTCTGCGTATGAAAGAAAAAACACACACGGTGTATAAGGGTGCCCTTTTCTCGCTTTTCAGCCCCAGCAAGGCAGGAACTACAGTAGGACTGCTTTGGGGGAGCCGATAGAAAAGACTTGGTGAGAAAAAAGCAGGATTTCCCCTCTGTCTCGGAGGAGAAGCTTTCATCTGCAGAACAGCTTTCGCTTCTTGCAAGCCTTAGCAGAAGTTTCTCAGCCTTGGCTTGGCAGATTCTGTTGTTGTCACGGATGGTTTTGGTAAGGCGCTGGAGTTTTGTTGGGTGTGCGAGGAGCAGCAAGGACTTTCCCCCGCCGGGGTGATTCAGCACAGGAGTGGCAGGAGGTGGAGTTCACGTTTCTCGCCTTGCTTACCGCCCGCTTTGCTCCGTAAGTGCAGCAACTTTGCTACCATACGCCAGTGATTTACTGTGCTTATATTTTTAATGCCACTGATGTGCTTTAGAGATTATTTGCTTTCTTAAGTCTTACTTAAATGTTCTTTTCCAGATAAAGTAGCTGACAGAGGCCATACATACTGAAATTTGCAATCTTTTGCTTATCAGCACTCCGCAGCAGCCATGTGAAAGGCTCTAGACATTCCTACTCTCCTGACTTGGCTAATCTGTGTAGAGGTAAAATCGGTTTATTCTTCAGTATGGGCCTGTCCTATGGCAGAGCTTCCCACTGTGTCAGCCTTTGTGCTAAAAGGATCCCATTAGATAGGGACCAAAGTTTATGCATTCTTACCTTGATGTGCCTTAGGCCTTAACTACCGCCGGCTGTCTTCAGCAATGATGAATGGGATGGCTGGAGCTCAGGGCGTTTATCTGTCCTTAACGAGATCGGCCATTTTGGGGCACGGTGTGGCTTTGTACCAGGTTCAGGTTTGATTGTGAAAACGATAGTAGCTTTGTTTGCCTGGAAAGAACCTCCAATTCTCAAACTTGCATGTAAAAATTATTTCTTTCTGTATCGGGGGAGAAAATACTACAGTTAAGGTAACTTGCTAGGAATACTAAATACATGAGTTGGAAACTGTGGGAAAGGGTTGTTTTTAGATGGATTGAATGTCACTCTCTGCTTCTATAATTAGATATTTTAGTCTATTTCTAGAACACCCTATATTTAACTCATCGTCAGCATTTCTGTGTGAATATACGGAACATATTTTTTATTTGGAGGGGAGTGTGTTGGGCTTCTTGAGCGGTTACCGTTAGCGTGCTAACGGTCTCGTCGCTTCATCTGCCAGCTCCTTCCGCATTTGCCCCGCTCAGCTTCTGGCGTGGTAGCGGTTTGACTTCTTAAGTGGGCTGGGTGTAAATGTCACCCCACACGAGGCTGGGTTTTGGGACTGGATGAAAGGGGTGAGCTTGATTGATTCCAATTGTCTGCTGCTGAGAGAAAACAACGCGTTAATGCACACTGGGGCCGCATGTTTTGTCACACTGCAAGTTCCTCTAAAGTCGTGTGTTTCGTGGGATCTGGTGACATAGTTCGTAAAGCTGACAGGTAGGAGAAAGCCACCTTGCTTTTATGAGCTTTGTGTTATGAAGTCGCTGGCTGGTCGCCAGTTCCCGGCTGTCTCAGTGTTTATTCAGTTTTATATTGCAGCGAGGGAAAGAAGCAGCAAAACCTGATTGTGAAACTGCTGTTACAACTGGTGGTACCCAGGGCTGTCAGAAAATTAATGTTTAACTTGCTCTTCCCACCAGAGTCAATTCCAAGTTAAAAGCAAGTTGAAAGGGGTACGGTTAGTTTTCTCCTCTTAGTGTGTGCTGCACTAGGTAGTTTTGGAGCTGACAAGAGTAGTTTCCCAAGGATGTGATGGCGTGGTTTGTTTTGAGTGGAGGCTGTCTTTCTGCCCAGATGACGACCCTCTTAGGAAGAGATTTCATGAGAACTCGTATCTTGAAGGCGCCACAGCTTCCACGTTGTCTGCTGAAGGCAGAACTTTGACGTTGTCCTCGGAGGGGGTTACGTTATCTGCTCCCGTTCTCCTGGTATCCTGCTTTGTGCTGTTATCCCCCCCGCCTCCCCAAGCCTCTGTAATCTATTTACCCTGTAGCTAGTTACGCTTTGTCACGATGCCTGTAAACTAAAGATGCCAACAAGGGTATTGGCTATCAAGAAAAATAATTATGAATAATTGCAGGAATATATTTCCCTGTCCCCCGGTGCCTCCGGACCAGCCTGCAGAGAACTCTTTGAGCAAGGGGTGCCCTTGGTGGTGTGCTGCTGAGAGGTGCCATCCTGTTTTTATCTTAAAAAAACCCTACCAATTTTTGTTTATTTCAAAAAGAGGAAAGGAGGAACTGTAGAGAGGAAGTGTCTGTTTGGGGGCTTTTTTTCTTTGCAAAGGTGGTTTAGACATATGAATGAAAATGAAACTTTCTGTGTTGAGAAACAGTCTCAAGTTGGGCTGCTAGGGATGGCTTGCAGCATTTGTAAAAATACTGGCCCTTTTCTCTAAAGAAAAGTGTATTTATTTTAGTGTCAGCTAAAAGCAACAATGAAATAAGTTGCTTTTGAAGCAACTAAGTGAAATACAATTTTAAGTTGTCTGATGGGGCCATAATATAGATAAACCATTTAAAAATGGGCTGTGGAGGGATTTCCTGAGCGGAAAACCATGGAGAAGGTTACTGTTGGTAGAATATTTTCCTAAATGTGCACTTCTGAAAGATGCATGTCTTAATTATGATGTGATACAATGTTCTACCATTTGTTTTTATAAAAAGCTAATTGTCTTTTAATACAGTCCTTCAAATGAGCTGTATTAAATGTTGTCTCAGTGGTAACAGACTAGAAGTAATTCCCAATGGTAAGAGATGTCGGAAAACTTTCGCTGAACTACAGGAGAAGAGCTCAGTCTTGCAAATGTTTTGTTTAAAAATAATAGGGATATTTGCAGGAAAGGATTAATGCTTTTGTAGCCACGTAGTTAGAAAGGGAACGTTTTGTGTCTAGATTCTGACGTTCGTGATGTTTGAAGCTCCTGTTACGGTTGCCTTGCGTCCAGGTGGACTTGGGAAGCGTTTTGTTCATTTGTACTGCCGGGCTTTGTAAACAAAAGGGCTGTGAGGACATTTTGTTGATATACTGTGATATAAAATGTGTGCGTTTGAGGGGAGAGATGGTAGCAATTATCAGTTGCAAATAGCTAGCTGGGTGAAATAACCACTGCCCTGAGAGAAGAGGCGCAGCACCACTGATCCATATGTGCTGCACGGATGCAGCACCTCTGGAGAAAGAGAACAATTTGAAAAAAAAAAATCAATGGGAAGTTTTGTGGGTTCATTTTTGCTGTCTTACATGAGTATCTCTAGGTGGGGTGAAATCAGGAGGAAAGAAGACTGTGGAGAAAGCAGCTTGCTTTCTGACAGGCTGCCTTGGAAGATCCTGTTAGGCTGTCTGTCCTAACAAGCCTGGTATTTACTAGCAAGATGGAAGGATGATGCTAGTGCATCCCTGCTGCCACCGCTATTTCCCTGCACCCAGTGCTTTCCAAGCTTACGTGCACACGGAAGGTGCTTCGGCCTCACCCCAGCTCCTCATTTTCAATCCTGAGCGAAGGTTGCGTGTGTAACCCCCCCAGGTTGCATCCTGTTAAACCCACGCAGCAGCGTGGTTTATGTGGATGTGCCGTGAAGCACAAAAGGGAGTTTTGGACCAAGCACGTTTTACTTGGATAATGAACTGTCCTGGAGGTGATGGGTTGTAAATCCTTTAACGGCTCATTTAGCATCTGCCCAGGCCCTTAGCTTGCCCTTAGGTTCTTGACTCAGCAGGAGGATGGGCTAGTTGAGCTCAAGTTGCAGTTTAAGCTCTAGACGTACATTTTTTTGAGCATATGAACTTGCACCAGTATAATTTAATTGAAAATGTACCTTTAGTGAAACAGAGGTGGGTGTGATGGTTCCTAGGTGTTCCCATGGCAGGAGCACCCAGCCAGCTACCTCAGTGCTGCTTGGAGGGTGCCACCCTTGATTTTCCTCGCTGACAACATAGGGTTTTCCTTAGTGTTTTATTGCCCTCCCCTCCCATCCGCAGTCCAAACTGCTTGTGCGAGCAACCCCTTGTCTGGTTCAGCCAAGATGAGCCAAGTCGGCAAGTCAGGTATCCACACCGCAGGAAGTTGCTGGGCTGGTTGACTGGACCAGGGTGAGGGATTGATTTCGGAGCAGTGGAACTATGGAATTTGTAAGTGCTGGGGTTGAGAAATAAGGGTGAGGATGAAGTAGCACAGTTGTCCTTGGGTGAGGACCATTTTCCATGGCCAAAGCTCCAACGAGGTGGTAATTAGGATAGGTAACTCTCTTGTACACATCACATCTAAACTGTCTTAACAGCTTGTTCTCCAAAGGAGTTCTCTGAACACCACAGCTGGATGGTCGTGTTGGAGAGGAGGAGTGTGTTAACAAATACCTAATTTTGGGCAAAACCTAATTTAGTGGCTTCATTCTTGATAATATATAATGGGAAGGAAAGGTGTTTGCTTGTTAGTTGTGGAACATTTGCAAAATAAAGCTTTTGGTGGAGGGAGAAGCTTGGGCTTTTGTTGTTCTTTTTCCTTCTGGGAGAAGGGGAAGGAAATGCAGGGATGAGAGCCGCACCGCTGCGTCTTTCTGAAAGAATGTGAACTTCTAGCTTTGTTTGGAAGTATTCTAGTTATTCCTGCCTACTGAATCAGGTTATTGAAATGAAATCATGACCTTTGCTCTGAGTCTGAAACAATACAGGAGGAAAGCAGGTGTTTGGGAAGACTAAACCTCTTACCTCAGGTCGAAAATGTTCAGATAGAGCTGAAGCTCAAAGGATGCCATATTCTTGCTGAGGCTAAAAATGCAAGAACAAGGAAGAATTTAAAAAGTTGATTATGGTCCGTTGCCAAGAGCAGTGCCGTGATAAATTATTAACTCATTGCACTGTACTACCTCATAGTGCAAACAGAATAGCTGGTTATTGTGCTCCGCTCGGTAAGTCAACACTGTAAAAAATTCCTTGGTTATCTGGAAAATGTCTTCTTTGGGGTGTTTTATTAAAGGGACACCGTAGGATTAAAAATCACGTTCCCCTCTGTTGAAGCCGGTTAACCCAAATCGGGCTTTGTGGGGGCAGTTTCTTGCTGCCCACTGAGCCGGCTCAGCGGCCGCCCGTCAGCTCGGTTGCACTCTGCTCCTCTCTGTATGGCGCTTCGGTGAGGCGTGACCCCTCCTACCCCCCCAAAAACCGCACCGGTAGCAAGGCAGTTAGGCTGCTAGTTGCCAAGAGGAGTTGACTCATAGCTGTTCTGCAGAAAAAGCAGTTCTGTGGAGACCACTCCTCCCCTCTTAGCTGTGACCCCGTCAGAGGAATGACCCCGTCGGAGGAAGAAAGGCAGGGGATGGAGCAGGTGGCTACCTTGCTGATGCCACGTGGCAGCAGCTTTGAGGAGTTTTGTAAGAGCTGAGACATCCTGATCTGTGCTTTGCTTTTATAAATAGAAATATGACAACATTTACCTTTCCATTTTTGCTTGAAATGGAGCTTGAAAACTTAGGTGGTCTTAAGATGCCGCGAAAAGATTTATAGAAGAACACCCCCAGCCTTATTCTAGTCCTATTCTTGAGTTACATTAAAATTTTTGGCTAATTTAGTAGCGTGTAGTCAGCATGATAGAGACGATTGTGCTTGTAAATACAACTTTTTCAGTCTTACACTTAGAGTTAGTACAATAATAATACACCACGAACATAAATACATATGGCAGTTCTGAAATGCTCGCTGTAATAAAATCTGTAGTTCATTAGCAGGACACAGATGAACTTTCAGGGTTAAAAAGAATATCCAGCTTGAGAGTAAACCATTTCTGGATCAGTGTCAGCATCTGCCACCCCGGTTTTCTTAGGAAAACACTGAATCCTGCCAGTACATGTTGCAAGATATGACCGACGTGACTTACAAACTAAGAAGCAAATCTGCAAAATGCTGTTGGCTACATAGTATTGTTGGAATCTGAGATGGAAAATACATCTTTTTTTCTTTCAGTTCTCAAGCCCTTTTGCCAATCCAGCAAAATTTAGTAAGGTTCAGATCACGCTGCAAGGCTTTTTTGTTCAGAAAGGCTTTTGAGCAACCATTACTTTGTATCTGTTTTTTAATTTGTTGGCTCCTTGGGGCTGACGTAAGTATTTGTCAAGGTTGGGACCTGTGTTTTGCCTGGGTGCTGGTTTGGGGCCTTTGTTCCCACTTTGAAGGCGTCAAGTGCTCAGGGATGTGGAGAGACATAGTCTTGTCTTGGGCAGCAACGGACAGCAGCAGTCTGGGATAACCCAGACGGTCACAGAGCTCACGGGGGAGCACGTGAAAGCTGGGGACAAAGGAACCTAGAGCTGTCAGAGGAACCTAGTTACAGTATAGGTTTCCAGTTAGAAACGGGAAGAATTTGTAGCCTGGTCATCTCCAGGAAATTGCAGACCACTGACTTTGAGATGTATCGTATTCTAACAGTGCCAGTCACCACGTGAAGGCATTTTTATTCAGAACTGTCCTGGGAAGGGGATGGAGAGCACCTTAGGATGGAGACCCTCGGTTCCATAAAGGGTGAAATAGACCAGAAACTCCATGAAATCCAATTAAGACTTTTTTTACTGCTGTTAAGTTTCTGCAGAAAAAGCTGCTAGATTATAGCAGTAGATGATAGTGTTAAATCTACTAGATATCTACTGGTTGATGTATTTCGCCACATAATTATACGAGTGACCTTTCTTCTGTTGCCTCAGTTGGCAACCCTGCAGATAGAACTCAAAATGGGTTTTCCTCCGTTTTATACCACCAGTTGGCCATTGGTGGAGGAAGGATCCGAGGCTATTTAGTCATTTCTCATCCCACCTGGGAGTAGAGCTTTTAGGTTGGCTGAGGAGAAGATATTTTCTGACAGGTGACATTAAGGGGTCATCTGAGACTGATGGAGGGGGGCTGAGTGTGGCGTATTACTTCTCATATCGATACCATGGAGATGACAGCTGTGCTGGGGTTTCTGCTTTCCGCTAAGATTTTGCTTCGTCTAGCAGTTGGTTCTTGCTTGCTTAAGCCGTATTAGTTCTTGTGCGTATCCTGTCGGTACTAAATGCTTCTTCAGCGTTTCAGCCTTGTGGTAGGCTAACAGGTGTCACTCTAGGTATTAGTGTTAGAAAAGCCCTGTGGGTCATTTAACCCATCCCCTTTTCTAGGACAGGGTGGTTCCATTGGGTCGATGTGCTGGTGCCGAATCTGTCGGCATGGTTTCTGCCAGCGGTTGTGGTTAATTTCTGAAGATTTTTGCGTGTTTGCTTCTTTGAGAAGGCAAGTAACACAGTTTCTTGGTGCTATGAAAGCCTGTTTGAGGAAAGCCAGACTTAAAACATCCAGAGCTGGCTTGTGTGCTGTCCTGGGCTATGCTGGGAGAACATACCACCAGCACGTTTTACCCTGCTTTGGTGCCTTTCTGGGGCCACATTTCGATACGCTTGACCTGATCACATTTTATCCATCCACCTGACTGGCTCTCTGTGCGTGGGCTTAACTTATTTAAATTCTTTCTGTTTTGTTTTTTTTTTTTAGAAGGTGTCACGAAGCTTCTCCCCTCGTGGGAGGCTGTGGTCCGGGCAGGGGGATGGGCGCGCTCGCTGACAAGCGCGCGATGGGCGAGACGCGGCTCTGCAGGCAGGAAACACTCATCGTTGGGTCCTGGTATCTTCGGCTGCGCTTCCTGTCAGTTAAACCACGAGCAGGGGAGCAGATGCACCCAGAGATGACTGAGTCTGCCTGGGCAGCCATTGTGTAACAAGCTGTCTTCTCAGTGCTTTTGGCTTTGTTATCCAACCAGAGCCCCTTGTTTAGGTACCTGAGAGTAAAGATCAGAATTCAG
>NW_010229222.1:10136-14004 GCF_000690775.1 Eurypyga helias
CAGCAGAAAGCAGTACTTGAACTCTTGAAGTGTGAACTGTAAAAGAGTAACCATGGGAGTTACCCTAACACAGTGAGAGCTGAGGTCCAGCGTTTCTTTTTCCAGTGTAGGAGTTTTTAAATGCGTATGAGAAGTGGACAGATTGGGCGTGAAGTCAGGCACACTCATTAATATCTTTCCGGGCAGATAATTGCCACGTTACTTGACCTGGTGAGTTTTTCTTGTAAGATCCTGTGATCTTTGGAGTGATTTTTAAAAAAAATTACTATTTTTTTTTTTTTAAATCGACTTGTGGATCTGTGCATTTCTGAGGCAACTCTGGCTTTCAGTTGAAGAACTTGTTATGAGCGCACAGAAAAAGCACATAAAACATTCTATTCTGAAAGATGGAACGGTTTTTAAATAGGTCTTGTGATTTCTGAAGATATGCATGTTATTACAACATAGTTAATTTATTGAAGCTAGATCTCTAATAATATCTTCCCCAGCATCAGATTTTAGAGAACTGAGTACTCTGTACATCAAGATTGTGTTAGAACTGAAACAGAGTAGATTCATTTCAGCCTTTTTGTCAGATTTGATGCTCTTTTCTTACACATGTGACAGCGTACTCCCAGAACCGTTGGGTTTTTCCCCTTAAACTGTTTATTTGTTGACTAGCCACCACTGAGTATCGATGCCTTTGCCGGGTGGTAAAATGTTACTGTACTACATGCTCTGTAAAACAGGCATTCAGCCTGAGGGGCACATCTCTGGGTGGGGAGGAGTAGAAAGGTTGTAGGGACGGTGCGATCGGACGGGTAAGGGGTTTAAGGGGGTGAGTGGGGGTGTTGGTTTTTTTTCTCCTGACTTCTCCTGGGTTATTAAGCACCGTGCATCGCACCCTGCACGAGAGGTGGGAAGGAGACTCTTCTCGGCAGAAGAGAGGTCGGTGCTTGCAGTGGCAGACAACGCTGGTAGCTCCCAGCAGCTCCTGGCCCCCCTGGGTTTCTGCAGGGCCAGGTGTTGGCACCACAAGGTCAAAACTCTGCATTTTTGGTGAAAGACACCAACTCTCACGTTTCTAACAGATGTGCTGGAAGCCTTTCACAGTGATGGGAAGCTTGTGCTGACCCTTTTTCCTTTCAGTTTTGTGCACCATTTTTCTTAGCACTGTCTTGTTTAAGAGAGCAAAGGTACAAATGGGGCACAACTCCCTGAGGGAAGCACATAGTAAAACCTCCACCAAACTCTGCTTGAAGTCTGTGGCATTATGAGAAAAGGCATAATAATGGGTTTTTTTTACCCACCCACCCACAATTCTTATGTTAATTACTTGTATCTTTGATCACAGCAAGCTACTAAGACTTCATAGAAGCAGATAAAATGTTAGGCAACAGAAACGAAGAAAAAGAAAGGAGGCTGGAGGATAAATGAAGGGATGGATTAGAAACTATATAAAGCAACCTCTCCCTGCATTACCTTGTTTATGATACTGGTTAATCTTCCACTTTAACCTCTGCTTTCCCTTAGTTTTGGGGATTTTTCTTTTTTGTCTTGGTGTTTTTTATCTTTTTTTTTTCCCTCTTGACTCTGCACAGGGTGAATGTCGTGCTGGGAAAGGAAAGGGTAGGGTAGAAGTGATAAAATGTTTTTAATCTCTAGTTTCTATGATAATTCGCAGGTTTTCATAACAGAGATGGTGTTTGCTGCAGAGCTCTTTGTGTGATGAGGCTGTTGTGCTGGGAGAAAGGCTGGAGCGCTTGCTTCAGCCACACTGTATGCTTGTTTACCCAGAAACCTTGGTGAAAATGGTCAGAGGGCTGGAGCACCTCTCCTGTGAAGGAAGGCTCAGAGTTGGGGTTGTTAAGCGTTGGAGAAAAGAAAGCTCCAGGGAGACCTTATTGCGGCCTTTCAATATATAGATGGGGCTCATAAGAAACATATAGAAAGATGTTTTACTGAGGGCTGTAGTGACAGGACAAGGGGTAACGGGTTTAAATTGAAAGAGGGGAGGTTTAGATTAGATATCAGGAAGAAGTTCTTCCCGGCGAGGGTGGTGAGGCACTGGCACAGAGAAGCTGTGGATGCCCCATCCCTGGAAGTGTTCAAGGCCAGACTGAATGAGGCTTTGAGCAACCTGGTCTGGTGGAAGGTGTCCCTGCCCATGGCAGGGGGGGGGGAACTAGATGGTCTTTAAGGTCCCTTCCAACCCAAACTATTCTGTGAGTCTATTAATTGAATCCTGACTCAACTCCTAGATAATTTAGGCAGGTCAGGTAAGTGACTCAGGTCTACCTTTCTTCCCATTGATTACAGGGAAAACTTTGAGCAACTGAAGTCCTTTCTTACAGAGGTGTTTGAGGTTCTTAGAATTAATCTGAATTTAGAGGACTAGATTGGCAGGAAAAATCATACTTTTATGAGTCAAAGGGGGAAAAGCTGTAACAGGACACCATTGTTTCCTGATGACAGAAGCTGTGGATGCATGTCTGCTTTACCCTTCTCCTGTGTATGACACTGTCAGGGTTTCTCTTTTGGGAGGCACGGGTGGACTTGTGCAACAACCCCTTTCAGACAGCACCCGAGCAAGAAGACAAGTGTGTGTGTGTACGTATTTATGTGCGTGCTTGCCTGCCTGAGTAAGGAAGCGTGGAACCGTGGTGCCTTGGCCTTTTAAGCCTGCATAGCAGTCATCTCCTGAGCCGACAAGCTGCATATCAAAATCATTATAAACCTGAGTGCCGTAATACCTATATTATTTGTTCTGAGGAGCTGAGAGGAGGTAGAAAGAGATCTCCAGGTTCGTGAGCCAGTGGCTGCGGTGAGATTGTGCTGATTTGTTGCAGGATGAGACCGAGCTGGGCACATAACTCAGCCCAAGAATTTTGTGTTTTCCCTAGGCAATGTGGTTCCTCCCAGTCCTCCTGCCTTGCTTCCCCCTGCAGCTGGGGAGTCAGGCTGGCTGGGGGAGCCCTGCCGTAAGGGCTACAGCTGGATGGCACAGAGTTGCGCCCAGCAGCCACTTCGGATACCTGATTTAGTTCTGCAAAAGGCACAGGAACTTGAGTGGTGAAATGAGGAAGAGGTGAGGCTTGAATTTCACTACACCTGCTTTGTGGGGGCTCTGGAACTTTCCAGAATACCCTCATTTTTTAGGTCTTTTCATGTAACACTCATAAATTCTGTGTCTAGCTCATTAGTGGTGAATTCTGTGTCTCCAAGAGCAGGTGTGTGCTCATACAAGAGTGGCTTAGGCTTCGGTGCGAACATTTCCCCAGACGTTACGAAATGAGAAATACTGGCCTGTCCAGACACTGACTTCCCTGGAGAGACCTTTTCAGACCCCGCTCCTCTTGGACATCACCCTGAAGAGAAATCTTTTTGCCTTTTTATATTAATCTTGTTGGTCTTTAACTTGTGTTTCATCACTGTTTGAAACCCCACGGTGGGAATTGTTAGTCTAGCAACACATCAGGAGATAATTTATATTCTCTTAATAGCCAAGTTCACTGGTTTTAAATTCCTCAGACAAACAGTCTCTCTTCTTAATCCCACACCATGCAAATACTTTAGAACATAAAATTTAAGCTACGCTGATGTGTAAGAAGAAAAATGTACAACTGGCATGGGAATATTGGCTTCTGTCTTCTCCTGCATAGCTGCAAGTTAATGTATTTATTTATGATTGTGATTATGCTAAGCATCATGAAGCACACAGATTTTTGGAATAATCTGAGTGAATACGTAGCCATTTAGAGTGCGTTAAAATTGGCAGCTTAAGAAGTATTACCTAACTTTTAATTATAGCTTGGGTGAATGTCCTTATCCACTGGAACTGTGTAAGCGGTCACTTGTCTTACAGAGGTGTGCTGGGTTCAGCCAGGAA
>NW_010229223.1:0-1062 GCF_000690775.1 Eurypyga helias
AACCTCGTGGGAACGAGGGCTCTTCGCTTCCCGGGCGCGGGCGGGTGGCTGAAGCACCGGGAGCTTGTCCCTGTAGCTCATGCCCGGTGAGGAACGTGCCATAGTCGCAGTCGGAGAGGGCAGGAGTGACAGGACAAGGGGTGACGGGTTTGAACGGAAAGAGGGAGATGGAGATGGGCCATCAGGAAGGAATTCTTCCCGCAGAGGGTGGGAGCACTGGGACAGGTTCCCAGAGAAGCTGTGGATGCCCCATCCCTGGGAGTGTCCAAGGCCAGGCTGGATGAGGCTTGGAGCACCCTGGGCTATGGAAGGGGTCCCTGCCCATGGCAGGGGGTTTGGGTGGGCTTTAAGATCCCTCCAACCCAAACCATTCCACAATTCCATGAGAATAACGCTCCCCTTGTACCCCCCCAGGACATGCTGACGATGCTGGGAGACCAAGGACCCAACTACAACAACGAAGAGTTCCCCGAGTTGAACATATTCCCTTCTTTTTCGGAATAAATCAAGGCCCAGGGGAAGGAATTCATCGCTCCGTATGATACCCAGTGCACAGGAAAACACCCAAGTCTTTATTTCAAAGACTGCTCAACTTTCTGAACTTCCTACCTTCCGGAGGCCGGAATGCTGGGCGGGAGGAGGTGGTTTTGGGCGCCTCCCCCGCGCGCCGCGGGGACCGTTCGCCCGGAGGTCCCCGGACTCAAGAGCCGCCGCGCTTCCGCAGCCCCGGGTTTGCGGAGCCGCTCGCCGGAGGGATTCCCGCCTGGATGACAGGCAGCCCCCTCCAAACTCCTGAGGTGGCTCTTCCTGATTTTATTCCAACCTTCCGTACCGTCACTCTTTTGCTGTACAACACCAAGTATTGTAACTCTTGAAACATGGGAAGAAACTCCAAGCCCGAGGCAATTCCCGAGGATGCTTGCGCAGGGATCCTTGTTGGAAGCCAGCTCTCCCTTCGGAGGGAGCTGGCCCGTTATCACCTCTCCAGCCTGGGATGCTTCCTTTGGAGATTCCCACGTTGGCGTGGGTCTGGATGCCGTCTCTCCTGTGGACTGTGCAATG
>NW_010229223.1:1218-2442 GCF_000690775.1 Eurypyga helias
CCTCCGTGCGGTTTCACCCCGCCTTGGTGGAGCTCCTACCTGCTTTTCCGAGCCGGAGGCCCGGTTCCCTGCGGAGAGGCCCCGGTTCCCACCGCGCGCTCCGAAAGGCCCCGTTTGCCGCCTCCTTGAGGAAGAATTGACGCCGCAGAGACGACGTGATGCCATACGACGACCTGGTTGCCAAATCCCGAAGCGGAGGAGAGCAGGGAGAGGGGGAGGGGAATCATTATTTTTATATCTATATATAATTTTGGGGGGTTTTTTACTTTTTATGAATTTTCTGGCTTCTTCGGTGGGGAAAAAAAATCCCCGGAGGCGACTCTTGCTCTCGGGGCGTGTTGGGCCTGCAAAAACCTGGATTCTCCCGGCGATGGCAAGCTGTGCTCCAGTCTTACTGGGAAAATCGCTTTGCTGCGGAGTCGGACTTGGGAGGAAACTCGGCATGGAATTCGGAGCTTTCCTGGAAGCCTGGTTGGATGAGATCCGGGTGTTTCTCGCTCTTCCCTGCGCCTCGGTGGGGCTGCTTGAGCCCCCCCCCATGGCCTCTCTGTGGTGTGAAGACAGGGAGACCCTCGGAAGGGCGGGTTTCCTGCCGATGCCATCCGAGCGGGAAGGCTTTGCCGGGTCTGTGGTGCCAGTGGATACCCGGAATGCCCCGGCAACGGAGCAGGAACCCTCCAGGGCTTTGTCCCCGCTGAAGAATCGCCATCAGGCGTGTTTTCTCTTCCAACGCCGCTTCCACGTTGTCCTGCGGAAAGGTGGGATCCTCCATCGGGGAGTTTGGGAACAGCCCGTGATCCCCCTGTCCTTTTCCCGAGGGTGGATGCTCCGGCACGGTGTGTCCCCTCACGTCCCGGGCTGCCCCCATGTCCGGCCCCGTTTCGCGGAGCTTCTCAGGCTTCCAAGAGCCCTGCAAGGTGTTAGCCGTCCCGGGATTCCTGCTCCGGCTGGCAGCGCCCGCTTCCAGGACGACGAGGGAGGTGTGAAGGACCTGCCCTCCGGTGCCGGAGCCCATTGACCCACCCCGATGGAGCAGCAGGAGGAAGATCCCCGTTTCCATGGAAAACCAGCCTTTGGGAAGCTCCGGCTCTCCCACCTTCTGGAATGACGTCCTTGAGCCGGTTGAGCTCTGTCCCGAGTGGGACTTGCCCATGGTGCTTCGAAACTGCCCCCCTTCTCCCCCCTCCCCGGACACACCAGGACCTGGGGGTCGCGTGGGCGAAA
>NW_010229224.1:0-592 GCF_000690775.1 Eurypyga helias
CGGCCTCAGCCCCATCACAGGAAGGACCAAGAGTCCCAAGGCCTGTGGAAAGCCGGATCTCCTCAGGAGGCCTCTGCTGGGCCCAATGCCGGCAGCCACCACTAAACCCCTCACCGTCGCCCCCAGCCCAGCCCTCAGACACACTACCAGCAGCTCTGAGCACCCCCTCTCCCCGTCCAAATGATACCTGCTCCTCCGGGGTCAGCGCACCGCTCCAAGGGCTGGGCAGAAGATGTCGGGAGGCAGCAGCAGTGTCTGGGGCCGCAGCTCTCCAGGAGGTGCTGTGGAGAGGCAAAAAGGAAGGGCCATGCCAAAAAACACATGGGTCCTCCTTCGCACCAACCCTGAAATAAGACAACACCAGTTGTGCTTCCCTCTGGGCCCTCCGGCCTTCGCGCTGTGAGCGCTGGCAAACCAAGAGGGTGGGTAAACCCCAGCCGCAAAGGCAGCAGTTGTCACCCCATGACGCTCACTGAACACAGGCAGGCCCTGGCAGGGCGGCCTGGCTGCCGTCTCCGGTTTCTGATGGAGCCGTTGGGGCTGCAGGCCTCGGCTGCTGCGGGTGACAGGGGAGGGCCGCTTCCCCGGAACA
>NW_010229224.1:633-4024 GCF_000690775.1 Eurypyga helias
GTCCCACAAGGCAGGGACACATCAGAGATTGCTGTTGTATTCTGTGCCTCCTCATGAAGTAGTTTCTCTCTGTACAGCAGAAATGACATCTCCAGAGGCTGGGGCTCGTCCTCACCCGTGGCACTTGACATCCGCCCTGCCTGCTGTCCCCCAGGCTGACACCACTATGTCCCCAGAGCAGCCAAGGAGCTTGGGGACTGGCAGCGACATTGGGCTGCAAACCATCACCAGCAGCGGGATGCGGGGGAGCATCAGCCTCACCCAAGTCACCTTTTGGGGTTGGGTCTCATCCCGGTGGTGGGATTTCTAGCCGCGGTTTGCACAAGCCCCGTCCGGGGTTGCACCACGGTCCCGCCCTGGCAGCCGCAGCACTACTTGCTGGGCCCAGGAGGTGGCAGCAGACGGCGCCCGGCTGCCCAGCACAGGGCCCCGGGCTACTTCCTACCTCCATTTATAAAACCCAGCAGCCACAGCTGCTGACTTGGGGAAGTGCGTGGCAGCGAGCGATGCCTGGTCACTAGGTGCAGCCCTTAGCTTAGGAATGAGCTGATGGGAAAAAAGCACATCCCTCCTTCCATCTTCCGGCCCTGGGAAGGAAGGGGGCAGTACATTTCCACCGTGGCCTGGCAGTCAGCAGGTACTCGAGGACGGTCTAAAACACCTCTAGCATTCATCGTCGTCTGACCACTGTTTTCAGAAAGTCCTTGGCTTTTCTCAGCTGCTGGTTTTCTTAAAAGACAGTTTTGAAAGAAAAAACCCTTGCCTCCATAGAGCAAAAGAATTCAAAAGGAAGCTGCTGGGACGGCTCCAGGGCTGCAGCTGAGCTGCTCAAAGGACTGGGCAGGCCCCGGTCTTTTCAGCCCTTTGATAAAGCCCTGGGCTCCCCCGCCGGCTCACAACAGCTTGCTTGGCTGCCGCAGGAAGGCAACATCCAGGGTTTCTCCAGCATTTCGCTGCTTTTGACATTTAAGGCAAGAATGCCCTGACTTTTTCCAGCATCTTCTTTCACAGGGAAGGTTTCCAAGCCACATGTGAGGCTGGGGAGCTCTAATCCTGCCAGCAACGGAAAGCTGCTCCCGGACAGCTGGCACAGGGCAAGCAGACTCCAGATCCATCCCCACAAGTGAGGGGCATGCTCTGCGTGACCCGGCCCGGCCACTGCCACCCAGGGCTGCCCACCATGCCCCACAGCCTCCGTGGCTCCTTGCCGCCGGGAAACGACCCTTCTCCTGCGAGTCAGGGACTGCCCATGGCAAGGGGAGGTGGAGGCACGGAGCCATCCCTGTGGTTCACAGCCTCTCTAGCAAGATCCTGCCTTGCTAAGGCTAAGGGGGGTATTTCCTAAGGACAGCACAGCCTGGACAGGCCAAAAGTCCTACTGTTCCCCAAAACAAAGTGCTTGAGACTGAGGTTTTGGCTGCTGGCTGGGGACATGGGGGGGGCAGGTCCTGTAAGTGGGGCTTGACAGGCACCTGTCCTGCAGAGAACTCCTCATCTCTGGGTGCATGTGCTGCTTTTTGAGCCTCCAAGGAATTTCTCACCAAACGTTTTTCCCCTCCAGCCTGTTGCCATGAACATGAAAGGAAGGGGAAGCCAGGCCCAGCGCCAAGCAGGCAATTCCCTACAGGAATGATGCTGGGACAAGCCCCTACGGGAGTGATTCCACCAACGCTGTCCAGCTCCGAACCCTCCAGCTTTGCAGAGCCGGCGATGCCCCAGCTCAGTGTAGAAACGTGCAGGGCTTGAGATGAATAACGCATTATTTCAGAAATAATTCATTGTAATAATGTATTTCCATTCTGCCAGGAGACAACGCGAAGGAGCCAGACTGCCTGTTAGACAGACGCGGAGGAGTTGCTGCGTGATAACTAATGAAACAGTTTAAAAACCCTCACACACCCCATCCCCGAGAGGCTTGTTATTTCAGAATGAAGCGGGTAAGCCACAGCGTTTTTCCTTTTCCGTGCTTTCCTGAAAGGCAGGACCCACGCACATAGCTGGCCACGGGTGTGCTGGGAGGTCACACAGAGACCCAGGGTCGCAGCCCCACTGCCAGCGTGGCTCAGCAGTTCTGCTCCAGCACACTCAGTGCCAGGATGGTTTCCCCGGTGCAGAGCCTATCCTTACAGCCTCTGACCCCAGTGGAGCCATTGGCGTTGGATCCTGGCCAAAACCCCAGCGTGGGGATGGCAGAGGGGAGCGGTGGGTGCACCATGTGCTCCGGCTGTGGTGTTGCTTTGCCTGCCGAAGTGAGGTGGGACGGGGCGTCCCCAAAGCATCCTCGCCTGTGCCGGGGCTTTCCCCAAGTCCTGGGCTTGCTGCTGCTCACTCACCGTGAGCTCCCAGTACTCTTCTCGTGCTCTCCCACAACAGGGAGACCTTGTCCTGAACCGAACGTCCCGCCGGGTGGAAGCAGGAACTGCTCCTGGCTGGAGACAGGACCTCACCAGCGACAGGTCTCCCACAGCACTCGCTTTCTCAAGAAGATCATAGGATGCAAACTCTGCACCAGCACAAGCAGGGAGGCAGTGCGCCAGGGCGGCTTTGGGGATCTGCAGCCACGCGGGGTTGCAGCTGGAGCCGGGCTAGAGGTGGCACTTCCTCCCACCCTGACTGCTCTTCTTCCCCCTGCACAGAAATGGCAGCAAAAAAGCAAAGTACACCAGAGTGTTAAGAGTACAACAGAACTTTATTATATGAATTACTATTAAACATCTTTAAGAAAAAATCACTTATGGAAATAAATTCTAAAATAGCATCACTCACAAATGTCACAATTTGTTTGTTTTGTTCTTTTTAAACCATTTTGTATAGAAGTAATACAAACATCACTGAGAATTGTACATTTTCATGTCAGAAACGCAGTGTGGCTTCCAAGCCAGTTTTAGTGGCCTTTCTACTCATTAGACCTGATTTTTCTTTTTCTTTAAAGGACACCAAAAAAAAAAAAAATAACTCTTCACGCTCCATCAAAATGATGCTTTGTGCCTCCGAGGTGTTTTGAAATGGCCACTGAGTGACATCATTCAGGGAGGCTTTGCCTAGCGTAGGATATTTAAGGGCAAGTTGTTAGACTGTGTTAGCAAAGACCCCCCGCGCACACTGCCCCCCAGCCCTGCGTGCTCGCCAGCGCCGTGCCCACTTCGGGCACAGGACCTGGGGCAGTTGGCACCCACCCCACACACCACCCTGGCAGACAGGGCAGGCAGAGCCAGCAAGGCCGGGGGCTTCGCACCCACCGCCGGCACGGTGACTGCTGTCCCCACGGCCCCCAGCTCTCAGCCCCCAGGCTCGTCTTCCTCGCCCCGTTTTCTGACAGGGCTCAGCCCTGCTCCCCGCAGGCTGCCCTGTGCAGGGTCCATCGGGTGCCAGGGAGCGGCGGACACCGACG
>NW_010229224.1:4276-5461 GCF_000690775.1 Eurypyga helias
CCTGTGACATGGTACGAAAGGTGACTTGCCCAGCGCTGCACTGCCAAAGCGAGCTCACTGCCGTCCTCCGCAGCCGCGGCACAGCAAACCCTGCGAGGGCTCGGCAGCGGGAAGACGGGCTGCAAGCACCCAGGCACCAGCGCTTCACTGCCTCTCCTCCCCGCGCAACAGAGCAGCCCCCCAGCAGCCCCCTCCTCGTCAGGGAGCAGCAGTTTCCTTCCCACGAGAGCCTGAGCTCCTGCCCGTGTGCCTGTCGCTGCTCCCTGCATTCATGGAAACTTCACCGAACGCTAAGCCCTCGGTAGCTGCGAGGCACTGGAACACTGACAAGCTGATCCCGTTCCAAGCTTGATTTCCTTCCAAATATGCAGAGAGCTGCTTTGGACTGGGACTAACAGCAGCCTCCTCCGGACCCCACAGCCAGCGGAGGGTAGGAAAGGAGCCCCTCCCCTCCCTCCACCAGTCTCGGGCTGGGGATAAGTGTCCCACTCAGGGATTAAATGACCTTCTGTTCCCAGCCCCAGCATCACACTTAACCCTTTGCACCCACAGCCACACTTGCACCCTGAGCCAAACAGGGACACAGGCCCCTCCAGACACCCATCATACCCCACACGGTGCAGAGCGTGCTGTGGCTCCCCGGCATCCCCCTCTACCCAAGAGTCAGGCACGCAGCAAGGAGCAGGGCGGGCTCGGAGCCTGCATGCATCGAGGCAAGGCCAGCGTGGCTTGGGATGGCTCTAACCCATCAGCCAGGCTGCCAAGAATCAAGGGATGCTCCTCAATCCTTCCTTGAAAAGCAAAGCAGCAGAAAATAAAGCTGGGATCAGCTTGGTGGAGTGGGTCTGCTGCTCCTTTGATTTTGGGAACCCAAAGCTCACTGGCATCCCAGGGTGCTTCCAGCCCGGTGCATCCTGCCCTCGGCGCCAAAGGCTTCAGCTGAGCCCCAGTGCTGCTGGGAGCTTTGGCTGCGCTAAAGGGACACTCCCCACCCCATGCAGCCCCAGACACCTTGAAGCAGCCCCGGTCCTGGCCTGGGAGCAGGGGGAGGGTGAAGCACACGGGCCCTCGCCGATCCCCGCCACGGCTGCGCTCAACAGGTGCACCGGCTGCGCCGCTGCGGGGAGAGAAATCCTGGCGTCCGCTTCAAAGGCACGCGGGCTCACGGCGGGTTTGAAAAGGAGC
>NW_010229224.1:5504-5880 GCF_000690775.1 Eurypyga helias
TGTTACCAACCGCCACGGAGAGGCAGGGAAAACAGTCGCCTGTGT
Organism: Eurypyga helias; assembly: GCF_000690775.1. NCBI lineage: Eukaryota > Metazoa > Chordata > Aves > Eurypygiformes > Eurypygidae > Eurypyga > Eurypyga helias. The sequence continues at coordinate 5,550 of NW_010229224.1, forward strand.
GTTTGATGGCTGGGGTTTCTGCGTCTGCCGCCTTCGCAGCTCCAATCTCGCAACATTTGTGCTGGTTCGCAGAAGCCAGAAAGTGAAACAGGCACGTCTACAGCCACCTCCTGCATTTAGCAGTAAACAGATTATGCCGATAACGGAGAAAATGTGCTGGCGGGAGCAATTTCTGACTTTACGCTCGTCACTCATTACTTACACAGGGAAGGAATTTGTTTACATAATTATTTTTAGCCTGACAGCATCTCCGAAAGCTGCAATGATGCAAGAGCTGCCTGCCAGCCCCCCAGCCCTCCGCCATACCCACCCCACCCACACCCCGACCCCG
>NW_010229224.1:5911-6709 GCF_000690775.1 Eurypyga helias
AGCCCCCGGGGCTGGCACAAGGAAGGGTGCTCTGCTCCTGCCACCCGGCCAGCCCAGGCCCTGCACCAAACCCAGCAGCGCTCACAAGCCCTTGTACAAACTCCCCGTGCTGAAACCACCTCCGCCAGCCTCACCCGCAACCCCCCCAGCTCAGGCTTGGCATCTTACCCATGGCGGGGGGCATCCCAGAGGTGCTGAGCGCCCTGCCTGGTAGCCAGGACCACCAGCAGCATGCTGCACCCCGCGGGACACATCCTGCTTCGACAGAGACGGTTAAAGCGATGCAAAATCCAGCCCTTGGTGCTGCCCTGCGCTGGCACCGGCCCCGCCGGGAGGTGAGCCACACCACGGCGCACAAGGCGGCCGGACTTCAAGGCAGTTTTAGCAATGCCGAAGGCAAAGGTTTAATCCAAAGCGGAACGCCTAAGAAAAGGCGGCCTTTCCTTTTATAAACAATTTATATTATTTGACTATTACCTGATCTGAATCTCTGCTCGTTACTCCTAGCAATAGTAGACAATGGCTGTTAGGTTCTCTCTCTCATGTGGTTTGTTTTTTTCCTGTGTGTGCAGAGTAAAGTTACATCAGGTCGCTACAGAAGTATGTTCAGGAGCGCTCCGGCCAAGCAGATCCCCCACGTGAACGCATTAGTACAACGGATTTGCTTTCCTCCTGCGACGCCGCTCGGACAGAGGGCAGGCGGGACGCGGCTCCTCCCACGCCTGAGCTCCACTGGCTTTTCCCCAGCAGCTGCCGGCTCTTTTTTTTTTTCTTTTTTTTTTTTTTTCTTTTTTTTTT
>NW_010229224.1:6740-11519 GCF_000690775.1 Eurypyga helias
TTTTTTTTTTTCCTTTTTTTTTTTGTTCCTTTTTGGCTGATTTGCTAGACAGGAGAAGTTGTTTTCAAACCACTGGTAAGAAAACATTGTGCCTCACTTCAATACTTGTACTTCAGAGGAGTACAATGGCCGAGGGGGAACAGCCAAAAACACTGGTTATTTGTTGGGTGTTTTTTTGCCTTTTTCAGCCATCTTCTGAAGCCTTGCACATGTTCTGTGCCAGCAATAAACCCCAGTGCTGGGACCTGGAGGGGAGGAGAAGGGGAGGGAAAAAGAACGGCATGTGCTCAGACCCAGCCACACCGTGCCCAGCACCAGCATGCTGTTATCAGCCACAGCAGCTGCTGATGGGGGTCCCCACCCGGATATGCTCTGGACATGACAAGGGCACCCCACACCTCCAGCCAGGATGGACAGGGCTGTTCACGTGCTCACCAGGAAGCGTTCGTCCCCAGGTGCCTCTCACCTTTTACTGCCCTTCCTTCAGCGTCTCCTCCTCTCGCAGCTGCTGCCTCCGTGCTTGGAAGTCTTCATCTGAAAGGCAGAGGCAGATGGGGGCTGGAGGGGTCTGCAGCTGCTTCCACGCTGGGACACCACCGCTCCAGCAAGGTGTCCCAGTGGGAAGACAACCTGACCCTGCCCTGGGGCAGGGATTTCCTCCCCCACACAGGCTGGGTCATAGGGACCCTCTGCCAGAACACCCCCAAGAGCACCGGAAGGAGCTTTTGGCCCATGGTGGCATTTCTGCCACATGGCTGCACCTGAGCCAGCCCTGGGGTGGCCAGGGCTGGCACAAAACCCACGGCCAAGACCCACCTCTGTGCAAATCTGGCTATTGACAGATCCGCCAGGACTGTGCCCTGACCCCACGCAGGGCTGCACATGCCAGCTGCAAGCCCCCGAGGCTCCCCAAAAGAGGAGAACCCATCCCCAGATCATGTGCTCACAGGACAGCCGCATGGGACCAGGGGCGAGCCTGTTCCATGGGTGGCCATGCCCCAGCAGAGACCTGACAGCAGCCATCCCCAGCACGGCAATGGTGTGGGGCAGGATGGGGCCAAGCACCATGGGACCTCAGCTACCCATGCTGAGCACAGCACGCATGGTACAGCACAGCACGGTGTTTCTTACCGCATGAATGTCCTTCGACATCATCGAGAAGATTTGCCGTGGAAGCTGCCGTCCCCAGCCTGTGTCCTCCGCTAAGGAAAACTAGTCTTGGGACCAGGACGTGGCCACAGCACAACAATGGCCCTTCCCATTGGCCCAGCTGTGAGAGGCAGCCAGGGAGGCTCCAGCCAGACCACAGCCTTGGGGAGTCCCCAGGGGCACCTCATCGAGACAGCTCCAACAGCCCTGCACCCCCCACGCAGTCCCCCAGCCTTTTTTAGGATACACTTGGTGCTTTAACAAGTGTTTTCTTTTCGATTTCCTCATCTTCGTCTTCTCAGAGAAGGCTCTAGCGAGTTCAAAGAGCTTCTTGCGCGTGGCTGGAAGGAAGCAGCTGGGTGAGAGTCTCGCCCCAAAACCTTTCCCAAAGCTGCCATGGGTGATGGAGAGATGGCCAGGGCCAGCGGTGCAAGAGCCACCTGATGTCCTACAGCAACAGCCCAGGTCTGCCTGAGAACACCAGTGCAGCGCAAGGTTGCGAGGCTCAGAGAGCCAGGCCCTGCAACCAGCGGGGACACCTTGGTCCCTGGCCAGGGGTGCGGCCATTTGTACCTTTTCACTGGGATTTTCATGACCTTCCCACCCATGACTGACCCACATCTCCCCAGTGTCTCACCCGGCTGCAGCCCGACTAAGCTGCTCAAAGACCTGGGTTTATTTTGCAACGGGAGAGCCGGCGGTGACTTGCTAAGAGGAAAGAATTGGAAACGGGAGGGTTACAGCAAAGCCCCTGCTCGCTTTTCTAGGATTCACACAAACCCTGCTCAGAAATTCCTCTATCCCCCAGCATCACCTGCATCCTCTGCTCATGCCACAACCCACACATGCCCCAGGGACAGACAGACACTGCAGACCTGGGGCATCGAGACCCAGGTCTCCGTCTCTGGTCCGGCGTGCTGGCGCCCAGCCCTGGCGTGTGGCACAGGAGCTGGTGAGAGCTGGGCGAGATGGCAGGGCAGGATGCACCAGCCCAGGACTGAAAAACGCAGGCAGAAACAACCCCAAAGCACTGCTGCTGGGGCTGAGCACTGAGCGCAGCGTGCCTCCGCAGCGTGCAGCCTCTTGTGCCAGCCCTCCGCGTGATTCGTGGGGCAAGGGGACGCACGTGGCCAAGAGAGGTGACAAGGAACCCTCCTACACGCACGCTAGCAGACGTGCGTGTGCTGGCTGACATGTCCGCAGAGGCACAGCACGCCAAGCCACGAGAGTCGGCAGCAGACGTCGGGCAACGCTGCCGGCTCTTCCCCTGCCTGCCCCGCTCCCACCGCCCCTCCAGCCCTCACAGGCGTCCCGCTGCCAGCACAGAGCCTGCAAACCGACTCACATTTTCCCATGTGTTTCAGTTTGTCTCTGAATAAGGCATCATCAGACACGGCACCGCCGGCCTCGCTGGTTACAGACGGGGCTACGTCACCTGGAAGGCAAACATCTGGTCACCGGGAGCGTGTGCGCATGAGGCTCCAGACAAATAATTTCCGTGACCCAGTTCCAGCGCTAGCCAAGCGCAGCCCTGCCACGAGCTGAGCTGAGCAAGAGCGGGCAGGATGAGGGCACTGGCACGCCGGGCTGGCTCTGGACGAGGACCCTCTGCAGAAATAACCCCCAAGACTGTTGGTTTGCAGCACCTTGCTCACCTTCATCTGCCTGTGAGCGGACGTGGGGCGAGCAGCAGCTCAGTCCCCACCAGCACCGCTGCAGAGCAGGAGGCCCTCCCCCCCATGCTGCTCCAGGGGCAGTAGCCCCAAATTACCCCAGGCACTAATTGCACCCTGGGTACTGGATCGTGCCTGTGCTCAGCACCCAGGACAGCAGGGCCCCTGGAGCAGAAGTCAGGCATCCCAGCAACTTGGTCAGAGGGACCAGAGACCTCAACACGTCCTTGTGCCCCCTCCCCTCATCCAAGCCCCTTCCCCAGGTCTGGGTGCCCTCACCCAGCCAAAGCTCTGCCCCTGCGTCTTGCCCATGACATGAACAGACATCAGCCCTATTTCTGAGCCGGGGCAGCTGCTCCACTCCCTGAGGTTAATCAGGATTACCGGGGAACAGTCATTATGCCTCCCAGGCAAAATCCTCCACTTCGGCCGAGGCAGGGAGGGCTTTGTCTCTCCTGGGAACTGGATCCCAGCTCCCAACCACAGGGACGGACAGATGCAAGACACAGGAGCACATCCAGTGGGGAGGGCAGGGAGGGCAGCAGCACCCATCACTCACCACCTCCTCTCCCACATCTAGGGGGGCAGCAGGGAGGGATCAGCCAGTCTTCCCCTGCGGCCACACTGGAGGCAGGTGGCAGCAGTGGCAGGCCAGGAACCCAGGAGCTGCTGAGAGGCGATGCTCACGCGCATCTTGAAAGTTACCTGATATTACGGAGGAGAAACCAAAGTCGTTGCTGACAGCAACACTGGTTGACTTGGACTTTTTTGACTCATATTTCAAGCGATCTGAAAAACAAAAAGCCCAGTGTCCCGTTCAATCAGACTCCCGATGCAGCGTCCACGCCCACGGCTCCGCTCCCCTCTCCTCTCACAGCCCCCATGGCTACAGAGGAACAGGCTGATAGCAAGGGAGAGAGCTTGGGCTTCGCAGTGTCCCACAGCAGCTCAGCCACCACAGGAACAGCCTGACCCAGCCCAGCAAGGGAGTTTCTGTGCAGCCCCAAGGTAGCATGGAAGCACCTCTGCCAAGGTAATCCCACAGCGGGACAAGACATGCCGTGCTTCAGTTACAAATGATCTACCAAAAAGCTATAAAAGCTCTCCAGAGATGTGCTCCTCCCCAAGGACACACTTCTGACATGCTCCAGGGACAACAAACATCTCCCCTGCTACAGCTGGGGAATGGGGATGCTGCCCTCTGCACCTGGGTGGGCTCGGCACGCTTGGCATGGCAGAAGCAGAGCCAGAAGGAAGGCAGACTGTTCCTGGAGCTGAAAGCCCTTCACTTCAGCACAGCGACCATGAGTGCTTCAGAGGGAGCCCGCAAAGCAGGCAGGAGCACTCCTCTCACCACCACAGAGGAATTGCGAGCACGCCACAAGCATGCTGGTGGTTTTCCAGGGGTGAGCCCTGCAGCGAGGGTGCTGCCAGGACCCTGCAGACCACCAGCAAGACCTCTAAGGGTGACAGCCCCTCGGCCGGGGGGCTCAGAGCGAGTGAGGGAGAGGGCAGCTCTTTGCTCTGCGGCAGCAAAACCACCAACACCCTTGAGCCCTCTCAGCGGCACCAGGCGAACAGCTGGCTGCAGGCTTGCCAGGATGGAGTGTGGTGACAGGGAAGTAGCAATCATGGCAAAACTGCTCTCCAGTTCAGGCTCTGCCAGCACCTGGGGGGGACACACAGCCGGGGAGGGCACCCCAGCAGGGCTGGGCTCGGAGGACATTTCTGAGGCTCTGAGGCTTTGCCAGAGACACCACGGAGAGGAGAGCCTCATGGCAGGCGGCTGAGCACCAAGAGCAGGAGCCTGGGGAGCAGCCCACCGCATAGTGTCAGCGGGTCGGACCACCCACCACCAGCCTGGCTGCATTCTGTGCTGGCTGTGCACAAGCACCATACCACAAGCAGAGCAACGCTGCTGGCAGCACCCAAAAGCAGAGGCAGATGTTTCTGAGGG
>NW_010229224.1:11915-12256 GCF_000690775.1 Eurypyga helias
CGCCCCACAGCCCCAGGCCCCGTCCCCCAGGCTGGGCTGCGCTCCGGAGGGTGCGGCTGCGAAGGGGACAAAGGGGCACAGGGCACTGCCACCTCAGCCCGTCGGGAAGGGGGATGGGACGGACACCCCAAGTGGGAACAGGGACCTCTCGGTCGGGGGTCAGCGTGGCTCGGGGAGGAAGCGGTGCCTCTGGAAGAGCTCCTTCACAGGGCACTGACTTGCGAAGGTTGTTAACTAAAAACCGTGGGGTTGAGCCAAGACAAAACCTGATGCGGAGGCGAGGGGGGAGAAGGGTCTCATCCAGCATCGCTGCTCTTATTTCCCCGTGTCAAAAAGCAGAG
>NW_010229224.1:12417-14799 GCF_000690775.1 Eurypyga helias
CACGCTGTACAGCCGACACCTCATCCTTGCCTACGCTATTTATCTGGTTTGTAGCTGCTCTCAGAGAGCCATAAAAAGCACACAATTACTGGGGAAAGAAAAGGGCAGCTGCTCCTCTCCTCCCCCTCAGCTCAAGCGAATTGGCATGCTCCTATTCCCAGAAAGGTAATATAGCCCGCGAAGCTCAACTTCCAGGGCAATCATTTATGAAAATATGGCAGGGTGGGCTTGGGGGCGAAAAAAGAAGGAGGAGATGCACAGGGAAGGCTGGGTGCCTGCAGCCCTCCCAAGCCCCTCACCATGCCAGCAGGGAAAGGCACCTCCAACCCCGTGCCTTGTGACTCCAAAACTGCCATGAAGCACATGGGGACTCTGATTTCCCGGAGGCAAATCCTCTGGTTTGCACACTTTTCACCCAAGTCACACTGCACCAGCCCCTGAGTGCCCTGGCAGCACTGCTCTTCCCAAGTCCTGCTGCTTCTCACCAGGGTACCAGGATAGGTTTTCAAAAAATTTAAAATACTAGGTACAAGCAGCATTTCTCACACTAACCACAGTGCTAACAGCAAGAAAAAGTGTCAAAGCCTCGATGAAGTTTCCCCTTTCACAACTTGCTTGCTTTAGTCTTGCCTCGAACAGCGAGAAGTGCTCTGAGACTTTTGGTTTAGTCAACATCTGGTATCCATGAGCTTTCGGAGCGCCGACACTGCAAGCTCAGGGTGGCTGAAGACCAGGCTGGGTGCTCCATGCCTCACCACAGAGCTGGGGCAGGGGCTGGAAGGGGCGGCGAGCCTCACCTGTGTGCCTGCGGTCTGCTGGGGCAGGATGCGGAGGAAATCCTCGGGGAGGTTGCCCAGGAGCGGTGGGTTCCAGTTCCTGTAGCGCCTGGTCACCGGGGTGCTGCCGGGCCCCAGCACATCCGTCCTGCGGGGCAAACATAGAGAGCGTCTTTGGCAAGGGAGAAACCTGCCGACGTCTGCCGCAGCAGCAGGGTGCAGGGTCTGGCACGGAGGCCGCTCCACCGGGGGTCCTGGGAACCAAAAAACCACAGCACGCCTCCCAGACCCACAGTGTTAGATCTGGAGTGCAAAAAGCTTTGGGAGCTGCTTTTCAAGTCTGAAGGCTGGATTTCCCTCCTCCTCCCTGTTTTGCACAGACTCCCAGAAAACAGCCCTGTGGGAGCCCTAGCATTGCAGGATTTTGCTTACGAAGCTGACAAACCTCTCTCACTGGATGGTTTCTTGCACAGCCGGCAGCGTCTCCCTCCGAGGTGGCCAGCACAGAGGTGGCCAGGGCCCTGGCCAGCGCTTGCTTTCCCACAAACCCCAAGCTGAGGTGGTGCTACCAGAGGAAAGCCCGCACGCCACGAGGCCAGAGACCCCTGAGACACAGCAACCCAGCAGCAGCAAGAGCCCGATGCGCAGGGCCCCGGCTGCCCAGCACCTGGTGTTTTCGAGCAGAGGCGAGTGCTCCCCGCCTCCAGTAGCTGATTTTTGCCATTCCACATGCTGCTGGAGCAGCTTTCTGGGCTCTTCAGCTGTTCAGTCTTAGGGCCTCACAGGGATTTTTGAGCCAGCTGTGAGCTTCATTCATCTCCCTTGGCTTCGTCTCACCCAGTCCTAACGAACTGACGCCAGATGCCCTTTGCCAGGACCAGCTAACATGCAGCAAGACCCCCCCAGTGCAGGTACAGGGTGCAGTACTGGCCACCACGAGCAGAAGGCACAGTGCAGGCGCTGGGCTGGGGGCTCACCTGGGCGGTGGGGTGGGTGGCGCGCGAGGGTAGGGGCTGCCAAACGTCTGGCTTTCGTAGGCGGGAGGAGAGTAGACAGGAGGGGGCTCCTCATCCGAGCTGTCCGGCTCCAGGGTGCGCTCCAAGATCTGCAGGGCGAAAGGATGGGGTGAGGGCGAGCTGGGGAAACGCTCCCCACTGGGCTGGGCCCCTCCCTGCGTGTGGCAGCGAAGCGGGGACGGGACCGGCTGAACGCCGCTGCAGAGAGGATGAGGGCAGCCTCCTGGCACCAGACCCCTGCGTCAGGGAGGCTTTTGACAGGGTTTGGTGGTGCTGCTCTTGAGGGATGAGGCACCGCATTTCAGGCAGGCAGCCCTCAGGGACCCTCTGACATCAGCAGGAGGGTCTCTGCTGGGTTTTGCAATGGGAGTGAGGGAGGAGAGCGCTTTGGCTTGAGCCTCAAGCACTGTCCAAGACAAACCAGTCAGGCTGCACGCTCCAGATCAGCCGAATCGGGCACTCCAATCTCTGCCTGCCCGCAGCAGCTGAGCACCAAGCCTGGGCAGAAACCAGGCAGGATGAGACTGAGCTGCCCACTCGTGACAAGCCAGAAGTCCAGGCAAGGGACCCTCACCCCCAGCAACGTGCCA
>NW_010229224.1:14897-15209 GCF_000690775.1 Eurypyga helias
TCTGCAGGAGCGATGGTGGCGTCCACGGCGCCGTTGTTGGCCCTCAAGACGCACTCGATGATGTCGTAGTCCATGTTGGGGAACATAGTCTTGAAGTCCTCCATGGCCTGGTTGAACTCCAGACGGCGGACCTGCCTGGCGGGGCGGCTGTTGTTGAGCTCCTGGGGTCCACGGCGCCGTTGTTGGCCCTCAAGACGCACTCGATGATGTCGTAGTCCATGTTGGGGAACATAGTCTTGAAGTCCTCCATGGCCTGGTTGAACTCCAGACGGCGGACCTGCCTGGCGGGGCGGCTGTTGTTGAGCTCCTGGG
>NW_010229225.1:0-28103 GCF_000690775.1 Eurypyga helias
GCCGGAGTTAAACCACGACAGCGACTGCACAGCAAAGAGGCAACAACTCCCAGACACTTCTTACTCCCTTTCCTCCGAGCTCTGCTGAGCTTTCTTCCTGCCTTCTGATCTGATCTCTAGATCAAAGCACACAGCTTAGCAAAAGCACATGTATATGTCGCTGGGAAGCTGTGGCTTGCTGGGGAAGCTGTGCTGGTGCAGGTCTAGGATAGCTTCGGTCTCAGCATCTCGGTCAGGAACTAGTCTGACCCTCGTTTGTTTGGAGGGGCAGTACAGCGATGAGATCACAGCTTATATCAAAAGGTATTTTGTCATAAAGGTCCTGGCAGACCATTCTCCCCTCCCCATAGAGATCCAAAAAAAAAAGAAAAAGTACAAGAACATAGGAGCCATACAAGGTTTTATTTCGACTTTGACCTTTACATGTGACCATATAAACATCACATTAACTACAAGGAGGTTTAAGACGTCTTTGGAATATGGTCACGGTAATGCCCTTTGCATTTTCAATCCTCCTGAGCCCCTGAAGAGGCTCTACTTTTTTCCTCTCAGTCTAAGCATGACTATACCTGACTGTACATATGCAGAAGAGAAGCTCAGAGAAGGAAAGCCCCAAACCCTTCATTTGTGAGGGCTGCTGTGGTAGTACTGGAACTTACCATTATCTGTTCTTAAATGTGGTATATAGATGTTAAATAGATTAACAACTTGTATTCTGGATTAGAGTTACCCTTATTTACAGATGTGATGAGACAAAGCAGAGGTTAATGTTTCCAGACTTGATTACCAATTATGTATTTTTACTAGCTGATTTAATATATTTTAGGAAGTTGTATCATTCTTCTCCAATTCTGGATGAAATCTGTGGAAAAGTTGTTAAACCACTGTCTGCCAATTGAATCCTCAGTACATGAAACCTGGGAGCTACAGGATCAGGGAGAGTTTGAAGATAACATCAGAAGCCCATCCAGGTGGAAGAGTAGAAATAGCTGTGTAGCAATATTTTGTAGTCATTGTTCTTCTAGCCGGGCACCTCTGATGATTTCCAGAGGCATGAAGGTATAATTGACTCTTCTTAGCCAAATATAATCTCTACCATCACATGGCTTTGCTCAGAAAGAGATTCAGTTCTCAGGATCCTGAAATTTGGACTCATCCCCATGCCTTTTGCAGCTCATGGTGCTCTTGAAGAGCTTTCTGCTTCCACTGATGACTGTGTGGGTAATCTGCTCATCGAGGCTGAGCTGGACAGGGTCTGGAGCATCCAGGCTCAGCTGGCACATCAGGATATGTGCTCAGCTTTTAGAGGCTACACTCATACATGTCTTTAGCAGTCTGGGTCTTTCTGTGAGAAGCTAAGACTAAGTTACTATTAATGGAAGTCAAAGCAATTTCTTTGGGAGGAAAATCATGTGATGCACTTCTTTCTGTTATCTGATGCTTAGTATGTTGCATGAGTGAAGAAAACTGGTAAATAAATAAGGCATCTCATTCAGTCCCATTCCTCATTTAAGTCTTTGCAGAGACCAGTCTACCACCATAGATATTTCAGACAACCGAAAAGACATTAGTTACGGTATTAAATATTCAGTAAACTGTGTGTTTTTCCCCTAGAGTAATTTTCTGGTTTGAAATGTGAGCATTTCTGCACCTGGTAGGATTAAGAAAAATATATGTAACAGAACTGTAAAGATGTCTAATGTCTGTGTAATTATGTGATTGTATCTTTTAATCCTGTTAAATTCTTGGCATCTTTGCAATGAAGACAAGTTAGATATACTAAGTGCCTCAGAAATACTAAAAAAAAAAAAAAAAACACCTCTGCTACCTAGTTGTGTATGGAATATTATGTCATGAATGGAACCAAGCAAATAAGTCACAAAGATAAACATACTCAAAGAACATAGAATGGGAAATTCCATTACCTCGGATTTCTTGTGAATTAATTTTTCCCCATTAATTTGTTTAGATAGTTCAGTTTATTCTATAAATTGAACATGATTTCAAGTATTAAATGAGATCCCTTGTTTGTGATTTGCCATTCATCACATCAGGATTGTTCCCTCCAGTCACACTTGTGATGTGACTTCGAAGGTTTGTTTCCTAAGATATTTTCCTATGAAGACTTGAGCACCACACTTATTGCAATACACAGAGAGAAAGGAGCGAATGAATCCAAACTACGTTAACCACGTTACAATTACACAGAGAGTTTCTTAAGATTTTGAAATTTGGTTTCATTTTGAAATGAAAAACTTCTGTGAAGTGAGGAAATCTCTAGGTAATTGAAACTTTTTTTAGATTTTTAATTTTAAAAAAAATTAAAATTAAAAGTCAGAAAGGATTCACTCAGAAAATATCAAACCAATCTCTTTCAGCATTCTCAGCACAATTTCCTCTTTTGATGCCTAACAAAAGGTTTAAGAAAGCTCGAAGAGTTCCCTGAAATCTTCAGGTTTTGTCAGACCTTTATTTTTGCCATGGAAGCTGTGTCCATCCATATTTCCTCAATAACCCTAAACTGAACAAGGATCCATGCATTGTTTTTATATGTCCTTTTTTCAAAGTAAGGGATTTCAGGTAGCAGATAAATCAGGCTACTGTTTTTGCCATAGTCAATTGGCCTGAAACAGGTCTATCCACATATTTCACATATAGTCTACAGCAGTAGTCAGTAATTAAGCAAACTGATCTATGAACAGAAAATAAATATTACACTACATTTGTTTGTCCAGGAAACACAGAGCAGTTATCCTAGTGTTGACTTAGTGCTCTCATCAACTCAAATCTGGAGGAATAAGAGCATTTTCATTCCATACTTGCTCTCTCCAATGAAGTTATTGAAAAGGTGTCACATAGCAACTGTGAGCAATCCTCCACAAACTGAACAAACATCACCAGGTTTTTTTGCCCTGTGCTCCAGAGACAGTATGCCTGTGACCCATCAGACATTGGCATTAGCTCATTTCTGGGCAGAAACAGGCTTCAAGGAAGGACTTCAATGCAAATTCAATGCATCTAACTATCAGTCCCTGAGTCACACAGCCACTGGTATCTGGATCTGTTTTGCGACTTCACTTGATTTTGCAGAGAAGGACTCAGACCTCTCATCCTGCTGAAGTCCAGATGTGGAAATCGCAGGTGTGCTTAAAAAATAAATGTGTTTAGAACAGAAATATCAAAATAAGATCCTCTATGTGTATGAAATAATTCTACACAGATTTCCAAGGTGTTTTGGTTATTCTTTTATACACTTACATTGTTGGCCAATATTTTACTTCTCTTTTATCACTTGTCCAACAGCTGCTGGGGACCCAGAGGAGGTGAAAATACACAATACCCAGGAGAAGACCAGTAAAGCTGGCAGAAGAATGCCTTGCAGATGAAGGCATAGCACAGCATAAAGCTGATACTAGGTGTCTGTGCTCCTCAAGTGAAAGGAGATGTGCTATAGCCAGAGTAGGGGCAAATGCAAGACTTCTGATTCCCTTCCCCTCACCCTCCTATAAATAGACTTGCTTCCTACCTACCTTTCCTCCCAGGTAGGGGTAAATGAAGGCAAGATCAGGGCTGCATACAGATGCAGGAGTTCAGGTTTGGGCTTTGCATCGTTCCCTGACTCCTCTGTGGCAAAGGCAGTGGACTGCTGGGTCAAGCTGCAATAAAGAAAGTGTTAGGATTTTAAATTATTGGAGTCAGTATTTATAAGGGGATAAACCTCTTATTAGACAATTTCATGCAGCTGTGAAAATGCAAACTACCAGCCATGTAGCCTGAAGTGATCACCCCACAAAAGACACTGCCAACACTGCAACTTGTATGCATGTGCTTCGTACAGGTTATCCTAAAATTACGAAATACAGGATTTTTGTATTTCTGGTGTTTACTTATTGGCTACTCCTCTTGAGATTAAAATTGTTAGGAACATGTATTTTACATTTCTAGTAGAATTCTTATGTGTCATTGCTCAAACTGAACTGAACTGGAACAAATTTCATAGGAAACAAAACTATTACATTCACTGCCCCAGTCAGAAAGCATCCTCCAGGCATGCTGGTGAGATGTATGGATATCCATTTCTAATGCTGTAATTTAGGTGAATATGAAATAATGCCTGTGCATTTGGAGGAAGAAAGATGGGGAACGTGTCTCTATCAGTACTGCAAGAGTCTGTCCATTTTTTATGAGGTTATTTCCATATTCCCAGCGAACTGGAAAACTCGGGTAATGCTGACAACACATCTGTTCAGAGACCTGTAGAATCATTAGGAAAAGTTAAGAATATATATAACCTGTGCCAAGGAGTACCTCGGCATGTAAAAATGGCAGACAACTTGACCAACTTGGGGTGTTGGCAAAGGAGTTTAGTGAGGTCTAGAAGAGAAAATTCCATTTTTTCTGCAACTTTCTCTTTTACTCGGTACCACTACTATTACCGTAAATAGCCACATGGCTTTGGTGTGTTTTGATAAAACCAGTACTAGCACCACCAAATCCTTGCTGAAGTGAGCAGGAGGCCTGTTCTGTTTCAGAAGGAGCTTCATGGGACAAGAAAAGCACAGGCAGTCAGGTGGGAATAAGCAAAGGTAGAGAAAAACCATTTTTATAATCTGAGCCCCTTTCATTTATCTTTTGCCATGACTGTCTCTGTTAACATTAACACCATCAGTGCCTACATGGCATCCAGACAAAATTAATGCTGCACTATCCACATGGGACTATAGATTTTGAAAAATATGTTTTGTCCTAGCCTCTTGGAGACTAGCTGTCCTATGGCTGATAGGGTGATCATGGTGAGGGCAGTTGCAGTTATGAATATGTGAAACCACATTCACCCCCTTTTTGCATTGGCAGTGGGACATCTCAGACTTATTTGTATCTCTTTCAAAACACTTGTAGGTCAGTGCAAGACAGCTCATAATCTCTGCAAGCACAGAACAGGATTTTTCCTCTCAGAGTCTAACAGGCACATATATGGTCTTCAGAGTTCATGGAGATGTTGTGCCTTCCCTTTACGCATGAGAGATCTGCAGCCAGCAATGGGAAGGCAGACAGGGCACACATGCTTTAAGATCATATTGAAGCTCCTCAGCATAAACCCTGCCTTCGTGCTCATTGGATAAATACAGATCCACAAATTGGGGTAAGAATAGGATTTTCATTCCTCAGCTGAGCAGAGGTACTCGGTGGGGTGAGGGCTTGCCTCAAAATTCCCATTCTGAACCTGTTTTGGAATATCTCTTGGGTTTCTGGATACTGGGCATCTAACCTCTCCTGTTCTTTGCTTGTAGCTTTTCCTGTTAATCTACCTGAAGACTGAAATTACTTGGTTTAATGTCTTTGATCCTAAAGCATAGAAAAGTATTTGTGACATCCTACAGCTTATGAACTAGCAGAAGTCAGAGTTGTCGATCTGCTAATTCCTTCTGGCCCAAAATTTCAGTGAGATCCATTTCAGGGCTTTTGGTTCCTCTCCTGTGTAAAGTCGCAATCCCTGAAAAGTACAATCCAAGACATATTGCTGTCGGCTGTGTGGAGCACAGAGTTACGTGGGGCTGCATTGCCCCCAAGGGAAAGAAGAAGGGGCTCCACATGGGTGCGTACCCAGGAGGGGAGGAGCAGGTTGAGTTAGCATCTCTTCCATGGCATTGTTTCTGTTCCAGCACTAAACTGACTCTCACTTTCTGGAGGACTGGGGAGGCAATAAGGACATCCCGCACTCCTCTAGACTTACTCTTGCTCTCCTTCTCTACTGCCTTCCAGGTTGCAAATCAGAGTGCCTTGTTTTCTTGTCATGGATTAGCCTCCTGCAACCTGGCTGGAAGGATGGGTTTCTTATCAACTGCTTTGTCTTATGACCATGCAAGGATCATGAAACCTTTAGATGCACATGCAGAAGGAAAAGACTTACAGGCTCTTCCCCAACACTTTATTTCCTAAGGGAGGGGTTGTCTGACCTGCAATCATAAATGCTGTGGAACTACCTGTCCTCTTTTGATGCCAACCTATTTTGATAGCTGTACTTCAATGTTTGGTTTTACAGCTTCCTGAGAGGTATCCTACTACGTAAGTCCTGTTTTACTCCAGGAACAGCTCAAACTGATGGCAGAGTGGAGCATTCAATGCTCTTAGAGCTGTTCTCTCACGAATATGCAGCACTTGGCAACATGTTCAAGCTCATCACTATTACTTCCATGAAAGTGTCACCAGGGGACAATGAGGGCTAAAGACTAGTTTGATACTTGCGTGGGAGTTGAATTTTGAGATCAGCCCTGGCCGGTAGTGATTAAAAGATCTAGCTGAAGGAACAATGATTTAATAGTTTTCATTGTGACACTGGCAGGCCATTTGTAAAAGAAGGATAATGATAATTCGACCTTTGTAATGCACACAGGGATGTTTGTATGAAATGCAAGTTATATGTGCAAAGTATTGTTATTACTAATAGAAGACACTGTTATGTCAAATAATGGAGTGGACCATTCTTGTTTTCCTTCTGTGCTGCTGGGAATTGCCAATCTTCAACGGCAATGGGATGAGCAGTTATGTTTTCAGTGTGTTAGTTGCATGGGTAAAGTTAGAGTTAATGTTTTACTTGGAAATAGAACAGCCATGCGACAGACCTTGATTTTTGAAAAGTGAAAATAACAAATTGTGTTTGAAAGATACACTACAAACAATGGCAAGACTGAACATTTTCTAGCTGTTTTGTTATGGTTTGTCATAAAATGAACAGAGCACCAGAATAATGGGAATAGGCAATGATAAATTCTTCCTCCGCAATGTGGGATCTGGGAGTGTTTCTCCTGCTGGGACAAGACTCAGATGTGCACAATTTCCAGGCAATCCTGGCTAGTTTTGCAGAGGAAACCCAGGCTTGAAGTTAAGAGGGAGCCTCAAAGTGCTCCAGAAGGGCCCCAGAGTAACCTCTCAGGGGACCAAAGCTGTGGAGGACACCTGCCACGCGATACAGGTCCCGCCAATACGACCAAAGAGAAGTTGTATTTGCATTGCTTGGGTTTGGCAAAAAGTGCATATCTCTTGACTGAAAATATAATTATCTTCAATATAAAAGTATTAGTGCTTGGAACATTCCCAAGTGATCGTGCTTAATGACAAACCTTGGCAGTCTCTAACAGACATAACATTTCAGCAGTAACCCTTTGCTGCTAGGACAGTATAATGAAAGAAACAAAAGCTTTTGTATGATATTTCCTGAATCTCATGAAAGAATTAACATTCAGTAAAAAAAACGTGTAAAAAAGCAGCCCTTTGAGCTATTTCTTGCCTGGAACCTGATTCTTCTCCCTTGTAAACTGATGGTTAAGCCCGTTGACTTATATGGGAGCAGATGATGCACTTACTTCTCCAGGTCACTGGAACTCAGCGCTGCCAACATGAAGGAAATGGTAAGTTATTGCTTATGCAAACGGTTGTGTTTGGCCAAACAACGGACACAAGCTTACAGATTGTTTTAATGTCAAAGCAAATTACAGTAATAATTAAACCCCATGTCCCATGATAAATTGCTGTTGGAGATCCTTGCAAAAGCATCAGAAATAAAAAAATTATTTTGCAGCCACTGAAAGAAATTCTGTTTCCTGGGGTAAAAAAAATTACATTCTTCACAGATAGAGGAAAGCAACACAAGCTTGGCAGGAAATAGCTAAGAGATAAAGATATTATGAGGTAATCAGGCACTAATGCTTCAAAGGAATATTTTTTAAAAAGTATATTATTTCCTTTATATTGAGATTAAATGCTTATAATAACAGGATTGTTTTAACCGTGCCAATATGCTGTCAGTGTCAGTTTTATTTAAAAGAAGAAAATAAACAAAAGCCTATTATTACAAGGAATTCAAGCTGAAAACTTGAAGCTTTATTGCTTATATGATTGTATTTAAAATTAAAGGTTGTATGTCAAAGTGAAATCCTGGCACATACTCATACATTTCATAAGAGCTTTTGGACTTGACATATGTACCCCTGTGACAATAATATCATCAAATAATGGAAATATTGTATATCTATTAGAGAATAGCAATTTAGTAACAAATTTATATAGACTTATTATAGATTGTCAGAAACAAGAATAATGGACACAGTACAAATTCAAACCATATGTTCCATGAAAGAGTAAAAAAAAGCTATAAATTATCTATCACACTACCAATAAAGTACTGTAGAGGTAAGGTCACTGACCCCAAAGCACTGACGTTTAGTTCAAGATCCAACCCCTGCAGCTTAGCACTTCATCCAAATTTCCAAATGTGAAGAGGAACTCTTTTTTCCTTTTCCTGTGATGTTTTCCCCCAGGCTACTCTGCTTGCTGATGTTTCCATGATAATATTCTTTGCATTCTGTCAATTTACATTTAGTAGCTGTACTACAGTAACAGGAAACTTTTAGATCATCTCCTCTGTGCATACATACAGGCACTGTGTATGCTCTGCGTTCTCAGAAGCATTTGTTTGGCTGGACCACTGGAAAATTCCCCCACTCACAATAGCTAAACATTATAGTCTGGGGGTAGCAATGCCCCAGGCCTGGTCTTCATATGTAAGGAAAAGAGCTGTAGGGAATGGTTTTCCTTCAGCAGTTTAAGGGCCAGAGTGGCTGGAAGGTCAAGCTCTGCAGTAGGGACCTGAGCCCACCAGGAGGTTGAACATCCAAAAAATGTGGCATTGACACCATTCATGTGAGCAAGAATGAGCAATTAATCCAATCAGCAGAGACAAGCAGAGTGAAAAATAATAGAATCATAGAATTATAGAATCATTTGGGTTGGAAGGAACCTTAAAGACCATCTAGTTCCACCCCCCCTGCCAGGGGCAGGGACACCTTCCACTAGACCAGGTTGCTCAAAGCCTCATCCAGCCTGGCCTTGACCACATCCAGGGATGGGGTATCCACAGCTTCTCTGGGCAACCTGTCCCAGTGCCTCACCACCCTCTCCGTGAAGAACTTCTTCCTGATATCCAATCTAAACCTCCCCACTTTCAATTTAAACCTGTTACCCCTTGTCCTGTCACTACAGGCCCTTGTAAAAAGTCCCCCCCAGCTTCCTTGTAGCCCCTTCAGGTACTGGAAGGTGCTATAAGGTCTCCCCGGCGCCTTCTCTTCTCCAGGCTGAACAAGTCCAACTCTCTCAGCCTGTCCCCATAGCAGAGGTGCTCCAGCCCTCTGAGCATCTTTGTGGCCTCCTCTGGACTCACTCCAACCAGTCTATATCCTTTTGATGTTGAGGGCCCCAGAGCTGGCCACAATTCTGATACAGCCCAGGTTACAATTGGCTTTCAATAATAATAGGGGGAAAAAAGGAGAAAAAGATAGAAAAGAAGGTTAAAAAACTGGAAAAGCCTGAAAGTGATTTTTCATTGCATGCAGAAGAGGCTGTGGTAACTTTGCTACCCTTGCTTTTTATTTATGCTCATCTTGTTACTTCCTAGTTCTAGCCAAATCCACCTGTAAGAGATTATGGATCACATTCTCAGGTGGGGAAAATCAGCCTAGCTCCATTGGGCACAGATGGCAATACCACTCCTCAGAGCTGTTTTTACCATGCCATGTGCCAGTAGTGTGGTCAGCCAGCTCGGAGACATAAAAACTGAGAAATAGAAACTGCTGGTTTCAGCATACCCTGACTTCAAAAAAAGTCCTGCTTTCTACATACTTGAGCCTTACTGTTACAATAACCCTAATTGCTCCTCATTTCAAATATTTCTGCATTATGGATTGCACTGGAACAACACTGGGCAAACAGGCTGGGGGTTGAATAAGAAACATAAACATGGAAACAGAGAGGGAAACATCCAAGACGATACTGCTTTGAGACTCCACAGTTAAGACTTTTTTGTACCTCACATGGTATCTGCCCCCTTCCTCTCTCCAGGCTCCCTAATTTACCGACAAGCCAGATGTCTTGAGCTTTCAGAATTTCCTTGCATATAAAAATTGCAGGAGGGCGGCCCACACGACATCATTTTTCCTCCTCTTCTTGAATTTTTAAAAACCTTCCAGAAGCAGCTCTTTGCAAACACGGATTTGCAACTGTCATGCTGGTACTGATCCATCACAAAGCCGTGAAGGAAAGCCTTTCTGTCCCAGAAGCAGCTGTCAGTTTGTCTCTAAATGTGCATCCCCTCCTGTTAGGCAAAGCAAAACTGTCGACCCCCTCCTGTTAGTTATTTACTCATGAAGTTATATCATTTTCCTCTGGCTATAGATGGTCTCTTGCGGGAATGACTGTTTTTTCCCTCCTGGCTGTTACTGCACACGATTACCCCGGTGTGCTCTCCAGGTCAGGAATGCTCCAGGGGTAGCTCTGAAAAAGGTTCTCCAGCTCTCTAACAGGATCATTACTTATATGCAAAATGCTCTGAACAGATTTTGCCATTCCTTTAATTTTCCTCTCTTGGTTAAAATATGGAAACCTCTGATTAATACAACCTTTGGAAGGTTCATCTGGGGCAACTATAACTCTGTCAGAGAGGTGCCTCTTGAGGACTTTGGGAGCTAGACACATTCAGCTTTGTTTCTCATTCCTGAAGTCCAAATATTCACAAAGGCACCATTTGCACAGAGTTATGATACCCATCTGCACATTTTTCTTTCTTTGGGTGAGAGGGAAGAAACTTAGACATGAGAAGCTGAAGGGAAGGTCAGAAACCGAGAGGACTGAGATGGGTAAAGGCTCATCCCTCCTTCATGCTGAGCCCCTTCATGCCGCCTTGGCATGCTTGCTCCTATTGTGAGACTTTTTCACCTTGACAGAATGGTGGAAAAAGGGATAAGTGTAGCGGGGGAAAATGTATTTATGGTTACTAGATTACTTTGAATCTCTCTCTTTCTTGTTGCTGGTTGTGCTATGAACACAGGTCATCTGTAGCCATTTTTTCTAAAGATAAACATCTTTCATTGCTATTCTATCTGGAAATTTCCCCTCCTTCTCATAACAGAACTGAATTCAGGTGACTTAGTACAACCCAATTTGGTTTGATTTGGGCTGGTATGGAAGCATTAGGATCACCTCAGAGTTTTGTAGTTCAGATTACACAGATCAGCATATATGTCTAAAGCTGTTCAACAAATTCTGAGGAAACTACAGGTTTGGCAGTTTTGACACAAACAGTAAACAAGCCGATATTTCTACATTTTTGATGACTAACTGTAGTCTCACAGTTAGTGGTGGGGAGTGCCTACAGCCCTCAGTACTGTGAGATCAGTAGGAATTCAGCACCTCTGCATTAAGGCCACGAGAAGATGGACACTCAAATCCTGCTGCTTGCCTAGAGATTCCTTGATGATGAATAACAGGCAGACATCTCATGCATCCTAACGCATAGAAAATATTTGTATAAATAAAACAGACCCATATATAGTGAAAATGTTGATGAATAATTTTTGCCGATTGCAGCTCTCTCACGCTTGTTTTAGGTTTCAGCAGAGCTGCCAAAAATTCGGTCTTCACAGGAGTTCATGGGAACATTTTCTTTGGTTTTGAGCTGTGTGAGTTTCACTCCGGTAACTTCTGAATACTGTAAAAATCACAGAACGAAACATGTTCAGAGCCCTTGAACTCTATTCATTTTCCAAACTGAAGCTGGCCCAAGCTGGAAATGTCATAAATATGGTTGTGTGGAGCTAGAAAATAACCCATACTCTTCTGAAATCCTCTGGAGTCCAGAAGAACATCTCAATCATTGTGACCAAATTTTTTGCGCATGTTTAACAAAAGCTGTTGTCTAAAGCACAGTAAATAGTATTCAAGTTCCCTGAAACCATTTTTTAACTCCATACGGTAACTGGGTTTCTCAGCGATGGTCTTCTGAAGTGTTTTGGCAATCTAGAAAGGGAATAATTAATAATTTCTTAAGTAAAACTCCTACACTACACACCTCCCGTGTGATGAATAAGACTTTGGTAATTCTATTTCACTGTCTCAGATACATGCCATTAAATTTTTTAAAATCAAATTAATTCCAGGAGTTACGTACTTTTCATTAAGATTTGTCTTGGAGATTAGAAGATGCACTGATCCTGACTGCCAAAGAAAATATTCTTACTATTGGGTGAGATGGCAGGGTATTTTTTTTTAATTTTTAATAGAAAACTACTGGTTTGCCAACAACATAATTTCAGAGCAATGAAAATGACCTAGGAATTGTGCAAAAAAGAAGTGTGTGTGTGTGGGATAGAAATCTTAAAGCAGATCACTGCAGTGTCTGCGTGGCTTCACTGTAATATCCCACTGATTACAGCACTCAGTAAATTCTTTGTTATTAGACTTGGGAGTGTTTACTTGGACATGAACTTTATTATGTAGAGTGAAAACTGAATAAAAGATTGAAAACAAATGCTAATGGTAAACAGCAATATATGGGGTTGGAGGGAAGTCTTCAGGGATTATAACTGATCCTCATTTTATTTAATGACTTTATTTACACTACAAAAGGAATTTTTTTTTTTATATATATATAAAAGCCCAGCATGTTGAAGTAGTTAACAAAATCAATCTTGAATTACTGGAGGTTGGTAATGCGTTACCAGCTCTCCTGTCCCTCCGTCTCAGGGATCAGTTGTGTTTTGCATGCCTGCATGGTGCTGATTTCCCACTGCAAGCTGCGCGGTGCATATAAAATCAATGGGACCTGGGAACTGAGAACCTTTATTACTTTTCTCCTTCCTGTTTTTCTGCCCTGGGCAATTGCTCAGTCTTCCTCACATGTACACCGGTGAGGATGCAGAAATCCTTTCTCCAAAGGGACTTTCAGGGTTGGAAATATGTGCAGGAAACAGCACAATTAGATTCAACTGAGAAAATAACACAAACTAATATATCTCAGGAAAAATCATCCCAACCACATAATCAGCAGGAGGGAAATTCTTGGAAGCCATTGGGTTTATAAAGCTTTAGGGAAGATAATAGTTAACAAATCAGATATGAGCAAGGAATAGCTTGTCACAGCAAAGGTACAGTTGTGTTTGTGGTTCGTGTACACAGAGGTATCTTGTCAGTTATCAGGGGGGTAATTTTCCCTTTTGAGGTGCTGCAAGAGGTTTTCGTCTGGGATTAGATGCTCAGAACAGTTCCAGGTTCCTTGGTTGGAGAGTAAAGTCCCTACCTCAGCAACCAGCCTAAGACATGGTTGAGGATGTAGAGTGAAACTGGGAAAACTTCTAAAGCTGGAAAAACTCATTAAATATATGTTTTAGCAAAGAAAGGACTACACATGATGGAGGGGGGCAGAAGCAGAGAAGGATATATGAAGCCACTTTGAGCAACTGCAGGGTTTACTACGAAGTCACAGTTTTTTTCACCTTGGCTACCAATCTCAAAACTTGGGATGTTTCTCTCTCGTCTCATACAACCCTGACTTCCCGCACTTTCCTTCTTTAGGGTGAAAGGGATTGCAGAAGTGTTCAGGATAAGGGGCTGGAATAGAGGGAGGGGCTTCTTATGACATTATACCAGTTTACATCTGACTTACATTGGAATGGGATTTCTACTCATTGATAAATTTGATCAGCGTTGGCCAAGAACTGTGAATAAAGGAGGGAGGGGAATTAGCCGAATTAGCAGCAATGTTTGGCTGGCCCTGCACCCATGCTGAACACATGGAGGAATGGGGCCCTTTATCATGGCTCAAGGGAGTTTCACAGGCACTACCTAGAGCCATAACGAAAGTTTTGGAAAATGAGTGGCAGGTGGAGTAGAAAGAGTAATGTCCTAGCAGTGAGGTCTTCTGGAAGGATACCTGAGGAGAGGCCATCAGCTTTACCATTTGGTAAATTGTGAAAATGATGACACCCTTGGTGGCATCACAGAACAATTTTTATTTCTAACCTGTCCTCCCTCAGAGGAAGGAAACACCACAGATATCTACCTTGTACTGTGCCAGGTGTCGGTATGAGGGTAGATGGAGGGGTGGATTGTGGATGTGCTGAAATAAAACATGCCCCAACAGCCTTGGCTGTGGCCTCTTGACTGTCACTAACCCATATTCCCCACTTCTGCCCTTTTATAGGCGTCTACCTTGGCCAGGGGTGGGGGATGTGATTATTTATTATAATGTGTAAATGGTATATTTATAATATATACTGCTAATAGGGTAGATGTAGTATACACAACTGTAAATACACCAGCAGTTTCACGTTCTTTCAACACAAGTATTGAGTTAGCAGTTTTCCACATATTTTGCCTTAGAGCTACAGGTTTTAGATAAGATGCACTTTGTGCGCCTGAGGTTTATCTCTATATCATTCTGCATTTCCAAACCGTTCTGCTACTAGAAATCACAAGGACTGCAAAAAAAGTAGACACTCTCAAGGACACATTGAAGTTCATGTATGAAAACTTCACCATTGAGAAATCCTACTGATTAAGACAAAAATCCAATAAAATCTATAAGGACCCAACAGACAGTCATTTTAAGGAGTCATAATTTTGGCTATTTTACAGATTTTCCTGGTGTTAATCTGAGAAGTGCTGTAATACAGAAAATTACTAATGTAGTATATATGCATGCATGTATGTGTTGTATGCTCTAGTTAAACCCAGAACGAGACGGCATTCAGAATTTCCTAACACCTAATTCTCTTTCTGCACTTAATGTTTAAACTGTCATGATCTAACGGAAAAGGAGTCCCCACATGAATATTTCAGCTGGATTGAGTCTCACTAACATCCTAGGACAAGCCAAAAGTCTTTTCCAGCTCACAGTGACATTTCTGGGCTCTGATCTGGCACGGACAGAGGTTGCAGGAGTGGCTCTGCGGTGTCGGTGACTGTTCTCCTGTAACCCTGAGGTCTGCGAGACAATAGCTGGGAGCTTGGCATTGTCGTGTTCAGACTGGTAAGTATGATGCTATTCAAACCAGAGTAACACCTGGAGACATCAGACAAGGTGGATTAAGTGTTGCATGAACATGTAAAACAAACAGGCAAATGTTAGGAAAAAAGAAATATCATTGCCCCCATTTGCAGGGGAAAACTAGGAACCAAGGGCTCATTTTTAAAGAAGCCAGGAGCGTTGTACGTAAGGTCTGCATGATTTCTTCAGACTCCTTTAAAATTCCAGCTAAAGATATGTTTTAGTTTCCAGAGTTAACTCCATCTGAAGTCAGATGAAGATACAAGTGCTAGATTTCTCTGGTGAACAGGCACGTGGCAATTTGCCTGAGTTACACAGGAACTCTGAAGCGCACCATGTAGGTGCATCCGTACGCACTTGAGCTGGGAGGTATGTGTTGGGTTGCTTGTGTATGACACAGTATGCTTCCACGGTGAAACGACATGCTGCACACTTACAGCATTTGCAGTATCTCTTCAAATTCCCATCTCTACAAAATGGTGCATTTCTGTTACAAGAAATTACACTGCCAATTAAACGGCACTATTTTCTTCTATTGACGCTGAGAATATACATTACTTCAACAGCCAGAGTAAATAGGGGTTTGAAGGTGTTTAAACAAATGTACACTTCAGTTGAAAGCAGTTTGCAATAACTAGATTCAACAAAAAATCCTAATTGTAGGCCTCACGTTAAGTCCTGAAACACATTTTTTGGTCCCCATGTGCCTTGTTTCCAAGATGGTAGCACCTGGAAAAACATGCAGCTTGATTCTTGTAATACATGTGTGCTCTGATAGTCAGAGGACTGCACCACACTGCCTGCTTTAGAGGTGGTGGCAATATTGCTTCAGTTTAAGTGGATGTCTTTTTTGCAAGGGAATAAGGACATGTTGGGCTATGAAAAACACTGGCCATAGACAGTTTTCATGCAACAAAGTGAAGAAACTACCAGCCTCTTCCAATAGCTAAGCCAAAACCTTCTCAATATTGTGACAGCAGATTGCTGTGCCCTGTTTTTTGACCAACTGTCCCAGCAGTTCCTTCTATTGATTCCTTCAGGAGAAAAATGGGAAAAATGGGACACTGCTTTTAGTACCTTCCCAGGTTTGCTGACATCCTTGCCGAACAAAATGCAGTCCTTAAGGTGAATTGAAGCTTTAACAAGATGTGACTAATTTCCTCACGAAGATTGCCTTTTGCTTCACGTCATTTCATGTGGTGAAAATAATCCCAGTGGTCCATGACCTCTGCTTCCTCATCACTCAAAGCTTAAAGCAAAATCGAGCACAGAATGTGAGAAGTTAATCCTTACACGTGTAATATTGCTGAGTTTGGGGTTGGTTTTTTTGCCGTTGTTGCTGTTGAGAACCATTTTACATTATTCTGTTTGCTGTTTCTGATGGAAGTAAGGGCAAATGGGATGAAACGAGAGAGATGGGCAGCTCCTTCATGAAGTGCAAGTGAGGAACAACATCCCTGCTGAGGCACAACAGGCCATTGGAAGCTCACAAGCTGTTCCTGCAGCGGTGCATCTGCAGCTGCCCTCCGCTGTAAATCAGTGCAACGCTCACATTCTGGTTGTTTTTGCACACCCTCCACAACTGAACCACACATGGTAATTAAACTGGATGATTAATAAATGACGAGCACAGGGTGACTGGACGCAGCGCTTAGCTGTAAAGAACAAGAAGCACCAAAAACGCTGAGGAAAACGAGCAGCAACAGGCAGACCCCAGGCAAGCTTTCCCACAAAGCTCTGCCAATACGCCTTGCTCCTGATTTACAGCACTCCCGCGACTCCCCTCTGAGCCTCGTCTGCTCCAGAAACTGTCAGTGGTGTGAAACAGCTTTAGGAGTTTTTGCAGGTGGACTCCTCTCCGCTCAGGGCTGCACTGAAGTCTTACGTGTCTCTGGGCTGTAACATTAAAGGCAGAGCCGGGGAAAGCGAACACGTCTTGCGGGAATGGATCCTGCTCTCCGCTTTGCCGTAGACTTCCCAAGCTGGTCAGGATAAACTTTGTCATCTCACTGTCTAAATTCCTTATCTGTAGCCCAGGGATCGTAAGAGCAATATTACCTACCTGTTGCATAGCAGGGAGTGTGCCAGTTAATTACGGAATGTTTACACAGTGGGGTCAGCAGAGAGAGCGCTATATGATAGCTAAATATTAGTATGAAATCACAGAAGATAACTGCACGTATCCTCCCTCGCACAGCACAGTGATACTTTATCTTCTTGTTATTTTGAACCACATTCTCCAAAAGCTGAAAATACTTAGTGTCTGTTTAAAAGAAAGATTTCAAAGAACACATGCTGGTTTGGGTTGTTTCCCACTGTGCATAGCACCTGCACACAACTGACACTGGTGAGTTCTTTGCTTTAATAGAAAAGGTAAAATGAAGTGTTACTTCTCTTTAGGCTCCGTTAAAGGGAACACTATTAAAAATACTTGTTCCCTAGCCAACTTTTTTTCCTCTTTTCTTTCTGCAGTCATGTCTGCTTTGGTGTGCATCTGTGCCTGAATGTGTTCCTCTCGTCTTTGTGTCCTGACAGACATCTCCCACCAGAGCCAAGGGAGGAAGGTTTATGAGACACGTGCCACTTCATTTTGGGAGGGGGAGGAAGGTTTTCATAAAAGATGGGGCCAGTTTCAGTTGTCATCACAGCTGATGTGGTGAGTCCCCGCAGGCAAGGATGGCTGCGATGCAATCGGGCTGGGTGGTTCAGGGTTGATGGGTCCTCCGTTGACTCTACAGGTCTAGGGGTGATAAACACCTCTTATCACAGAGCTCGCCGCACCATTCAGGGCAGAAGGCAGAGTGGCAGCAGCTGCTTCAGCAGCAGTGTCCGAAATGCCTGGTAGCAGTGTGTCAGCTGCCCTGGGGTGTCAGCTGTGGGGCAGTATTGTCTCATGAAGCATGGCAGTGTGTGTCACCCAAGGCTCAGGAGATCATGAAGGCAACACCGGCAGGTCTCACTCATGCTGGTGCCTGGGGCTCAGAGCTGTCAGCTGCAGCGGGGTGTTGCACAGACCGTCCTGCTTCAGAGCAGTTCAGGAATTTTTCTTTGAGAACAAAGATCAGGAGAGACCGCTTTTCATTACTGACCTGGGAAGTAGCTCGCAGATCCAAGTCAAACACATGTAGCAACCCTTATAGGTATAGAGCCTTGGGGGATTATATTATCAGCCAAACAGAGGGGACAAAACCAGGCTGGTTTCTGTCTTACCCACTAAGGGCACCCAGGCAGACCACCACCTTGGAGAAGTATGGCAGGGGGAGGTAAGTGCTACGTGCAGTTAGAAAAGGCTCATTCTCACTGCCTGTAGAAGAGCGTTAGGATGTTCTGCCCTACAGCTGACAGAAGTCAAGACACCAGACAGACACTGCCCATGCTGGGGACACCACACGGAAACAGTGTTCATCAGGGCTGGTTGGCCACTCATTCTCTGCCCCTGCCTGGCACAAATTTTGTGGAGAAAGTATGGGACATGTTTTGGGAGTGAGTCTCCTTGGGATGACAGCTCTTCTCCTTATCCAGTGCAGGGAAGACTTGATAGGACTCAGCTATGTGGGGGCTTGTGGCATGGTGCAGAGAAAAATCCTAGTTTCTTTTTGGTACTGGAGATCTGGCACCTGCAGGAAGGGCCAGGAATGGTCTGTTGGGTTCAGGCACAAGGCAGGCCCTGGTCCCTGTCAAGGTCAGGCTGATGGACACTCCCTGGGGACAGACAACTTTACTGACATGTCCATGAGATGTGGCACCAAACAGTGTCCTATCTCTCAAAAAATGTCACAGGCATAGTCGGCGTCCTGGCTTGCCTACAAAGGACCTATCAAAATACCTCATTGCCTGGAAAGTTTGCCTTCTCCCACTCATACAAAAGTTGATTTCTTCTTTAAGCCTGGGCACACATCAGCCTTCACTCAGCCCTGGACTTTACTTCTCCAACACCTCAGTCACCTGGGCAGCAGTTGCTGCACTTGTATGGCCTTTTGAAAATTAGCAGTGTCCTGAGTATGCTATTCCTACGTGAAAAGAAGGGTACAGCACTCCTGGATCCATGTTGTCAGCCCAGGAGGTAGGCCTGGGGCCACTGGCCACAGCTGTGAACAAGAAGTCTGTGCCTACTGCCTGAGCCACAGGTTTTGGACTAAAATATGATATCCACAAGCAGACTGCTGATTTCACTCAGAAAGGTGTGAAAAGAAGGACCAGGGACAGGTACCAGAACGAGGTGTATTATAGCCTTTCCGCCAATACCCACTGGAGATGGAAGATGAACCCTGATTCCATTTTGCTCAGACTCCCTGTGGTCACTTGCTGCAAGCACAATATTTACTGGTTTGAGCAGTCTTCAGAAGCAACACCAAAGTATAATATAAATAAATTCCTGGTGGTGCAAAAGCTGAGTTGGCATCTCTGTGTGTGGCAGATATTTTCCACTTTCTCTTCATGATGGACCTCCATTCTCTCCTTCCTTCCCTTCTTCCCCACTTCCTTGTGGGACCCCTTAGCACACAGGCAAGGAAAGGAGAGCACATGCCACTCACTGTTGCTTACACCCCTTTGAAGTGGCAGCTCCCAGCCTGATTTAGAACTGCAAATAAAGCCTGGGAAGTTGTAACCTGTCCACAGATAATCCTCAAAAAGGGCTGCATTCCCCCAGTATGATCTGAGCAGTGCTCAGCTGTCTGGACTAGTGTCGTGGTTCAACCCCAGCCAGCAATGGAGCACCACACAACCGCTTGCTCACTCTCCCTGATGGGATGTGGGAGAGAATTGGTAGAGTAAAAGTGTACTCCCAGTCTAGTCACTGGTGGAGTGGTGTGAGAATCAGAAAAGGCCTTGACTTTGTGTAAACACTGCTCAGCAATAATGAAAATATCACTGTATTATTAGCACTGTTTTTGTCACAAATCCAAAATATAGCCACATACTAGCTGCTATGAAGAAAATCAACTCTACCTCAGGTAAAACCAGCACACCCAGGCACAACAAAGTGTTTGAAGACACCACCGGCAATGCAGCATCCTTCTGCAGATCTAGTTTTCCTTATTTGGCTATTAATGGAAAGGTATAACAGGGAGGAGTGAAACTGCCTGGCTACATTTTAGTTGGGCTGTGGCCATCTGCTGAGGCTGGAGGTGTGTGATGTACGTGGGATTTGGAAAGGCCAGAGGACAGGAGAAGACAGTGAGAATGATCTGGATACAGCCAAATGCTTTTGTTCACTGAACAAAGGGAGCTCTTAAACTGCTAGGGCTGTGGATTAGCCCCTCCTGTCGTTACTGTGCTTCTACATTCAGTCTGAAATATCATGAGCAATAAACAGCCATCCAAGTACCTTCTCATTGAGGAGGGAGGGTCCTTTGTGAGACCCATGCCAGAATATCCCTCCAGCTTTACTGAACACTTTTAAAATAGGTTATTAAAACCTGGTGAGGGTAGAAAATCAGGGAAATTGCTGAAGGCGTGGGGAGGGATTCCTCCCAGTAAGAGGTCTGCAGACCTGGGTCACCCAGTCTGTTAGTGTAGGAAAGGGACTACACCACTCACTGGGACAGCAGTCACCTTGGAAAGGCTAGGAATCCTCTCTTTGGAAATGAAAGGCATTAGAGCCAGGGTCTGGGAACCGCAGACAGACAGTCTAAATGTAGAAGGAAGGAAGGATGACTGGCTGCTCTAGCAAATGGAGAGTGCAAACAGGTGTTTATCCTCTTTGTGCCCTTCAATCAAAATATATGTACTTCTGAAATGTGGTTTTAATTGTGCAAATGTTGCTGGGACTAGTGCGACAGCAAAGTTCAAAGGCCTGTGATATACAAACACCAAACTAGTTATTCTTATAACTTTACTATATATAAAAATAAAAATATTAAGTACTGCAGGTCCCTCAAAACCCAGGTACATGAGCAACATACAACACATCTGTCAAAGATGATGTCTCACCTGAGGTGCTCCTTCTCCACAGAAAATGTGGAATAACTTTGTACCTCTTTTGTTGAAGTGTATTTTGTTGAGGGATAAATTCAATGACGCAAGAGGCACAACAAGGTAGAAATATCTACAGACTGTTACTACTAGTCAGCAGGCACAAGATAGCTTACTTATGCATCAGGCCCTTGGCAGCAACAGCTTGGTTGTGTTTCCCAGACATCTGCGGAAGGGTTAAACCCAGTAACCTGGGCTGACAGAGAAGGGGGCATGGCAGAAGAAACCTTCTGGTGACACTCCTGATGGTGCCACTACCTCCCCTCTGCAAGCCCAAGAGGGAATTTGGCCACACTGAACAGCTCTGTGCCAGGACATATGCACCAGTTCAGGCCATGTGTCTGCTTCAGCTGTGATCCCCTCAAATACTAGATAGTTTTCAAAACTACCACCATGGGTTGAAATGGGTTGAAATCCTGCCCCACCAAAACAGCTTCACTGGGCTCCAGAGAAGCCAAGATCAAGTGTCTCATCCCAGCCAGGGACACAGAGCCACAGAACTCAGTGTCTAGGTGTAAATAAAACACAAAGCACACACAGAAAACACCTATCACAATAAGTAATTATTAAGTTTATCTTTTATAGTTCCAATAGCAAATTTTGCTGAGCTGTTAGCAGATGTATATTAATGGCTGGATTTAAAATGGCTAAGCTCAGACAGATCACAAATGTATCTTGGCAATGCAATCCACAGAGTAATACTTATGACAGCGCATGCACAATAACACTAATATTTCAAGAGGGATTTAGAAAGAGATGAGATTTACTGGTTGAGAATGAGAAATAAGATTTGATATTTAAATGCACAAGGACTCAGACATTTGGATGAGGAGGTAGGAGTAACACTGTGAAAGGTTTTCAAAGTTCAAAACAAAAGAATCCTGAAGTCAGCTCTTAGCAGGATACACTGAAGTGAGTTATGTACACTCATTCAGTTACAGTGATTTCTGTACGTGTGCAAGAAGTCAAGCTGCTGCGTATTTGTGTGCACTCGTGGTCAGTTGTGGCTTTTGCCAGTAGCAAAATTTTTCATCGGTCTCAATACCTCATAGACACTGGTATGAACAACTCTCTGGCTGCAGTGATGTTACCTCCACTGAATCTAAGTAGCAATGAGATTATCAGTATCAACTAGGTTTAAACCTGTATGGATCACCTGACATCAGTAGAGTATGTGATCACTAGCTGAACAGGAAAAATCTTTAAGCCTCAGTACAGAATTCAAACACTGTCATCTTTTTGGAGAGATAAAGGCTAGATATGGCTGGTAGGCCAAGTCAGGATAAAGCCCAGCCACAGAGCTGTAATGCTAAATTAAGGTGAGAAGTTTATATCAACAGAACTTGTCAAGTGGTAAAGGATTTTTAGTTGTACTCAGGGTTGGTAGCATGTAAAAAAACCCAACTTATCTTTTAAGATAATCTCCCTTAAGAAACAGAGATACCTCACAAAAATGCAATTTTTTTAATCTTTTGAATTAAGCTTAACAAGCCTGAACAAGTACTGAAAAACACACTATGCAAAACTTTGTCTGAAATTTCTGTTGTTTTGTTATTATAAGCACACACTTCTCTCCGTGCTGCGGGCAGATACTGCATGGAAAAGATTGGCTAGCAAGTGCTTTCATGGAAATAATGAATGTTGCCGTGTCTGCAGCTGCCCAGAAGAATTAGTGTATGCGTATGAACCCAACACAGGGTCTGGAATCATTCCACCTAAATATAGGTGACTAGACTGAAGTCTCTCAGTTGAGTTCAGCTTCACTAGTTGACCTCAGTTCCCAGTGAAGAGATGTGGGTTATTCTAGAACACAGTTCACGTAAAAACCTAATAGCTCCAAGCACCTGGCTCTTTCTCGCAAATGTGAATACAGGAGATCCCTGTGTATGTCTACAACAGAAAGGTTTCCTGACTCACAGTGGGTCTGGTCCTTGAGTTGCCCAGACCAGGAATTGGTTGGAACACACTTGTCTCTGCATACTAAGAAGTTTCCTGTGGCCACAGGCACCACCAGCATTTCTAACTTTGGGAGCTTAGCTGTATACCTAACATGGGACGGAGTGATGCTACAATGGACCTTACTCTGAGAGCTACCTCTGACCAGATCAGAACATCTTCACACTCATTCCGGCTTAATTCACCCCATTACAGCTCTGAATTGTGCTTCTTGATGCCCCAGTAAAACCACCTATGGGCAAGTGGGTGACAAGAGGTGTTCATGGGTCTTGATTAACAAATCATTTTGATTGCAGAATAGCATGTAGGAAATTCTAAGCACAGAAAGTCTGCAAAAGAGCATTAGAAGCAAACTTCACCCAAGAAGTCGCTCAGCACAAGCTATTCCCTTCCTTCTAGACTTCACAGTGTCAAGGTGAGCAGAGCCATGCATCACAGACAAGAGGTGCTCAAGTGCATCAGAAGAGGAATTACACCGTAAATAAATACCTTCCACGGGGCTTGCAAAGGAGTAGAAGCCCTTGATCTAGGCAGAGTTTGAAGGAGTGGGCTTTGGCTAGATCTCACCCTTGAGTTTTGATAGAAGGAGGAATAAAAATGAATGATGCCTCTAGTGATAAACATAGGTAGTCACATCTGCAGGGACTAGGAAATGTATGCACAGTATGTGTGATGAGGAAGAGGCAGCAATGAGCCAGTGTATTCTGTATGGGTGGTCGGGATACCACTGTAAACATTTTTAAAGGATTCAATAAGGGAACGAAATAAAAAGTGTAACGTCATTGGAGATGGCCAATATGGTTTTGTGAGGTATAGGTCATACTTAATTGAGTGACTATTTCTCAAAGATATAGTTGCTGCAGTAACTATGGAAAGGCAGAGACATTTTACAGCTGAACTTTCGAAGACATTCAGTAAAATATTTTCTCAGATTATTAATAATGTTTTGAAAATAGCCCTTTCAGAGGAAAACTGGGTCAAAAGGGAAAGATTTCTAAAAATTAATCCATTTAGTGGCTGGTTTTGGGTAGTTACAGTTTCTCAGAGTTCAGAAACAGAGTTATCTTCACATTTTCTACTGGTTAATATTCTCTGCATATTGTACAGACACAGATATTTACACATCAGCAGAAAAAGAAGAGCAGGTTTCAGAGTGGACAGGAGACAACCCAGCTCTGGGTTTCGCTGCTGTGCTGAGCTGAATCTCCCCACATTTCACAAGTCCTGGTGGCCCCCTTGCCTATGCTGTGTGAACAATAATTATTCATTGACTTGTCTCTGGGGTGAAGTAATCCCCCCAGTAGGAAGCTGAGGTCCAAGCAAGAAGTGGTGTTGAGCAGCACCCACATGAGATGGTCTTTGACTGTGGAGCAGGCTTTGGTCCAGCTGAGAGAGACTGTACAGATGTGGCTTAAGAGCCCCCGGTCCACTCCTTCAAGTGAAACTTGGAGTTAAAATAACATAACACTACTGCAGAAATAATATGAAATTTTACTATATGTATATTATTTTTCCCAATCCTAAGCAGATAATTTAACTTCCTGCTAAGTGGGCATTTACAGAACGTTGTCGCTATGAAAATGAAAACTTGAATCAAGACCATGGAGTTTAATAACAGTCACTTTTCCTTGCTTTTACTTTCAACTTTGCCTTGAATGGTAGCCACTTTCCAAAGCACTGGGCAGAAAGTTTCCTTCCTGTCTTTTATTTTATATCTGCTTTTCTAAAACTACAGATTTTTAATGTCCAACTCTTTAATGATTCCCCACTTGACTGACATTTTACAATGTTGGCTAGCTTGAACTAGCAGATCAGCTTTTTTGTTTCTGTATCAAATCAAGAAGAAAACCTTATGAAATATTGCCAAGTGGTAAAAGGCAGGAAAAAGGAAAAAGGAAAATATAATCCCCCTTCCCTAAAATTCTAACAACATTTGGAAAATATTAGGAAATATAAAATTTGGAAATATTTTATAATGCTCGAGACCATGGGAAATGGAGAGGTGGATTTGGAACTGGTGAAAACTAGCGTAGCTCTGTTTAAATTAATCCAAATTTGTGACATATGATGATCTGGCCCAGAGGTAATATCTTCTAAATAATATTTTTTCTTATTTTAGTCTATGCTGATGAAGTCACTGCTCTGAGCCAAAGTATCAGTGTGTTTTGAAATGAATCCTTCACGTCAGGGGAGGATACGTTCCTGGTTACATTAGCCCTCCAGATTCCTGCACAGTATTACACTCTGCATTTCAGACTGAAGGGTGGGTTTGGACAATAGCTTTCTGTTTGCCATTTTATTTGACAAGCTGTGCCAGTCTATTATGCCGGTCTAACAGAGTATCAAATTATGAACAATAATTTTGTAGGCAGAAAGGACTGTAAAGTTTATTTAAAGAACTGCTTCCTGGGAGATACCCCTGGCTGGGAATCTCCCTGCTGTCGGTGCTGGGCTCCTTCCCAGCCTGCTGGGAGCCAGCTCTGTCCCAGACAGGAGGAGGAAGCATAAACCATCTGGCAAGGCAGCTTTTCTAGCAGAAGAGGAGTTTAGAATTGAGTTACCCTGGGTGTCAGTGTGTGTACAGTGGCTGGACAAACCTGGTCCTCACATCTCAAGAATGACACCCTTGAGAAATGGGCAGCCGTGTAACTTCTTTTGGAATATTATTTCACATTGGTATGCTGTGAGGAAAACAGGCTTTATTTCACATTTTCCTCTAGATGCTTCGTTAAGTTATTGTAAATCTTTCCCATTTTCACCTAGATTGCACAGCTGTAGCAGAAATACAGTTCTTCCTCACCTGCCCCCACCGACTCCTGTTGTTCACCCTGCTGCTTGCTGTTCTTCCTTTTACCTTGGCGATGCCACTTGTGCTGACTGTATTTACCAGAAGTCTGACTGTCCTTGCTCTTCAAGCCTGTCAGAAATTGAGTTTAGATACGTGCAAAAATCGAGGAGGGTTAGATTTTGGGGAATTTACTGAAGTAGAGATATTTACCTACATATAAATAGGGTTTCATGGTGAAGCCTTGAGCAACCTGATCTGAATTTGATGTTGACCTTGCGTTGCATGGGAGGTTGGACAAAGCCTCGTCCCACCTGAATTATTCTGTAATTCCATGAGAATCTCTTGAAAGCCTCTGAGAAATAATAATAGAAGTCATATTCTGCCCCTTGAAAGAGGGACTCCAGCACAGAGGGCACTACACTTGGGTGATGTATAAACAAGATTTGATTAAAGTTTCAATGATTTCAAGAATCTTTACAAAGTCTCATATGTGCACCAGAAATCTAAGTCTGCTCTAAAAAGACATCTTGCACTTATGTGTGTTTTCTTTAGGTGCTCTCTTATAATTAATATTAATTGGATACCCGCTAAGACTGAGCGCACATATCCACGCCACTGTCTGTATATTAATCCTTTCACACCAGTTATTTCTCACAGGCACATGCCAGGCAGAGCAGCACTTTGCCAATGTTTCACAATATTCTTGATCACATGATCAGGTAATGTTTTTCAGCTACATTTATGCTAGTCAATTGGAAAAAGGTCAGGTTTTTATCATTGGCTTCTGAGGAGATACTCAGTACTTGACTCTAACCAGGGACTATTAGCTGGAAGAGGGCATGATTTAACACCATAGGCTCAAAATATTGTGCAAATAGCACTAACAACATGCAGAAGGTGGGATGGGGAGAAATAAGACTAAGGTCAGTAGTATAAAATTGATGGTCAGTTATTTAGTATTAAGTAATCAGTGACAACTGGGAGCTCATGAAATGGGTATAAAATCAGGCAAGGACAGTGTATTAGTTCCAGATCAATTACAATGCTATAAAGTAACAACACTATGAAAAAGGTAAAGGTGAGACATTTCCGGGAGAGGTGTGAAATGCTGCTACACTGCAGAGGTGTCTGTCACCTGAGAGGACACACGCTGCTCAAGTTGTCTATGGTCAGGGATCGTGAGTTAAGACCAAAACAGGGGCAGAGGAGATCTCCTAAGAGGACAAAGACAGATATCACAAGACAACACTTAGAGCATGTTTTTCAGTCCATCCAAAAAAACCCACAAAAACCTAAGAGAAGAGAAGATGGAAAATTGTTTACAAAGATTCATAAGGTAGAAGGGAGAGTAGCCCATTTAAATACTAGTCTGTACTGATTTGAGAATGAGTGGCTATAAATTGGTTCTGAAAGAACATAGAATTTGTAAACACATACAGGCAGGATGTTTGTAGCCGTGAAGGTGGGGAAATTGTGGCAGAGCTCCTCCGTAGGTGTTGTAGGGGTTACAGCTGCACTGCTCAGGTGGATGTTGGTATGTTTAGGGGAGGATCCTAATGGGAAACCAGCTCAGTGACTCCAGCAGTCTCATGTTCCTGTTTTCTCCAAGTTAAAAATATCCCTTAGCTAATATACTACCATGTAACTGTAAAAATTGAAATGTTAGGATATTTAAATTGTACAATATGCTGTCAAAGTAAAGCTGCTTCTAGGGCACCTAACTTAATTCATCCCTAGGGAAAATTCCTTGTTGCTGCTGGGCTGGATTCTGGCTGTTGCTGTGCAAGGTCTGGCAGCTCAGGGATGGCACAAAGCTGAGGACCGATTACCCCTGTAAGGGAATTCAAGCCCCTCTCTCCCTTCAGCAACAAAACACTAGCACAAGGAATGCTACTGGGACACAAGAATCTCACATGGGCTCAGCACTGCAGAAGCTCTGAACTACAGAAAAAGCAGCAAGTGTCATGGATAAGGCTTTTATATGTCAGGCATGAGCCCTAACTTAATGCTTTGGAGAAATGCAGAAGCTGATGGCATTTGAGTGATACAGACTTTGTTTTGTTTCTCTTTGCTTTTAGGGTTCTCCTTAATGTCCACTGATCCTCTCCACTGAAGCAAATCTAAGAGCAATTTGGGTTTATTGTTGTTGACATTGCTATACCTTAATTTTTATCTGTGCAGCTTTAATATAATTTCTAGTACTTGCCATGTTAAAAGGGGTGTCTATCTCACATACTGATGAGAAAGAAAGTTTGAGAAATACAGTTTGGTTTTGGTCCTGTGTAGGGCTGTTTTAATAGCAAGGATACAGCAATAAAGCCCTTAGAACATGAAAAGGGCTAGGACATAAATCTTTGTTAGTCCATAAGGATTATGTTGACCTTAATCTGAATTACAGAGTTCAGCTCATGCCACTGTTCAACATCCCATTTGAAATCTTTTGGACAGGACTTGTGCTCCGTGATACCAGTGTAAATCTGCAGTAAATCATAGAATCATGGAATCACA
>NW_010229226.1:0-1188 GCF_000690775.1 Eurypyga helias
AAGCGCTGCCACTTAGCAGAAAAGTCATACAGTTTGGGGATAATTATCTGACAATATAACAAGTTGCCCAACATTAATCAGGCGCTGATCTGCTCCAGCAGCTGCGCTCCCCGCTCCGGCCGCTCCCTTAATGGCATCCTTCAGGAGACAGCAATAAATCAGGCTTTTACGGGAGCCCTGGGGGCACCACACTGTCCCCCGCCTGCTTTTGAGAGTTTTTGGGGTGCTAAAGTAGCATCCCCTCTACCCAGCCTCGGGGTGTTGCTCCCCTGCCTGCAGGCGCTGAGAGCTGCCCCGGGGCTGTGGGGCTGGTCTTAGGGGGTCCCAAGTTGGGGGGCTGGTGGGGCACCCCTGAAAGGAGACCTCTTGTAGGGGTGCCCCTGCCCAGGGGGGATGCCCTAGGTTGGACGTTGCCCGCCGTTCTCCACCGAGGGACACCCAGTGCCCCTTTGCCTTCACTGGGGATGAGGCTGGTGAAGGATCCTGGAGGGCTGGGGGCACAGCGGGGTTTGGGGGTACACCGGTTCCCAAGGCCATTATCAATACCAGGAATTAATGAGTATTTATGGCTTGGTTAATGAACTCCCTGTGCTGGAACAATATTAACTCTGGAGCAGAGGTGGGTCCTACCTCCGTGTCCCCCCTGGGGACCCTCCTCGTGCTGGGGCAGCCCCAGCCATCGCCCCATCCCAGTTGCCCTCCCAGTGCCATGTCCCAGCTCGGATGCTGAGGGGTGTCCCATGCCAAGGGGGGACCCCTTGGTGACACATCTGCCTGGCCTGGAGAAGGGCTCTTTTGTCCCCCTTCCCCAAATCTGTCCCCGTGGCCAACGTGTTGGTACAACTCACTCGCAGCCGATTCCCCCCACGCTCCTTTCCCGTAGCCCCGGGCTCTGCTTATCCCTGTCCCCATCCCTGTCCCAGCCTGCCTGTTTTGGGGAAGGGGGACAACACACAGCCCTGTACAGCTCCAACTTCTAAGGGCCGGAGATAAAAGGAGAGCTGTCACCTTTGTTCCGGCTCCGGCCAGCATGGCCCAGGGAGGGGGAACCCACCAGAAAGAAACCAGCAGCTTAGCGCATTCTCTTGGCCCCTAATTTGCCGGTTCTGCCACAAAATCCCATTACAAAGGGCTTAGTGGCTGCGCCCAGGAAGAGGTCACTGCTGGGGGCCCCCGAGGAGATTTACC
>NW_010229226.1:1239-1454 GCF_000690775.1 Eurypyga helias
GGCAACCGTTTCCCAGGGTCCCACTTTCCCCTGCCCATCCCCTCCCCCCTGCACCTGGCAGCAGGGGAAAGCGATTGCAACGGCACAGCCGGGACAATTCACTTTTATAACTCCAAAAGCAAATAAAACAGGGCTTGGTATTGACCGGCGGATATGGAGCGGGGCCATAAACCGCCGGTGCTAGCCAACGGGCGCTGCCCGGGAGCCCGCCGGGC
>NW_010229226.1:1669-2135 GCF_000690775.1 Eurypyga helias
TGCGCTGGGATCGGGGATCTGGGGGAGCCTGAGGGCAGGGAGGGGCATGAAGGTGAAAAAAGGTGGGGTGCAGGGGCAGAGTGGGTGCACACGGCTGCAGTCGGGCAGCTGCGCATGCTTGGGGGGCCCTTGGGGGGCTTTGAGGGGGTCCAGCACAGACCAGCTCGGCAGTGACCCCATGGGGCATTGGCATGCCCCCCTTGAGCCCCCCAGGGTGGGAACGGTGCCCGGCTGGGCGCAGCTGTCCCTCTGCTGCCGGCCTCCGGCATGGGGGCGGAGCGGGGAACAAGGGCAACAGTGCTGAAAGGAGCGGGGCGAGCGCCCGGGCAGGATGGAAATGAGCCCCCGGGGGTCCGCGCGGCACAAAGGCCCCCGCTGGGGTGGGCCGAGACCTTCCCAGCCCCTCACCACAATGTTTGCAAATACCGGAGGCCACTTACGGTGGGGCCGCCGGCGGGGAGGGTGA
>NW_010229227.1:0-952 GCF_000690775.1 Eurypyga helias
CCCTGCCTCCGTCCTCCCTGCGCTGGGGTTTTCCTTCCCAGGGAGGGACGCGGGGAGTTGGTCACCTTCAGGTTTCGGCCTCGGTCTGGCGCGGTGGCGTAATCTAAGGGACACGGGGAGGCGAACGTCTGCCCTCATCGCCCTGCCCGTGGGTTCCCACAGGTGGTCCTGGGGTCAAGAACTGTATCGCTGGCGTGCTGCTGATTTTGGCCCAGATGTTGGAGAATGCAAAAGCCGAACCCCTCCACCTCTGCCACCGGCTGGACAAAGAGACCACGGGCGTGATGGTGCTGGCGCGGAGCAAGGAGGTGGCGGAGAGGATCCGGTTTCTCTTCAAAACTCGTCAGGTGGAGAAGATCTACTGGTAGGAAAGGTCTGGGTGGAGAAGCAGCTTTCAGGGCCCGTAGGGTTTGGAGAAGGGGTGAAGGGACAGTCAGCCGGGTGTGGGAGCCTTGTGGAAGCAGTGGGTGTTTGCTCATCCTCCCTCAAGCAGCTTTTCACAGGGCTGGGTTGCGGTGAGAGGGGATGAAGGGAGGGTTTCCTTCCCGCTGGAGCAACACCCCGCAGACCTCTGGTTTCCCTCCTCAGGGCAATTAGCCTGGGGGCCCCAGACCCCGCTGAGGGCGTCGTGGAGATCCCCATCGTGGAGAAGGAGGTGCACGGCCACCAGTCTCACTACAAGGTGAGCCGCACGGCCTCTCGGCCGCCGTTCCGGCCTCGCCCCAGCATCCCCTCCCGCCGTCCCGCGGGCTCACCCTCTCGCTGCTCTTCAGATGGCGCTGGCCCCCAACTACCTCCTCTCTCCGGAGGACGGGAAAACGATGAAAATCCAGAAGAACCGCAGCGCTGAAAGCGCCGTGACGCGGTACCGCTGCCTGGCTAGCTCTTACGCCTGCTCTCTGCTGGAGCTCCAGCCCATCACGGGTGAGGCCTGGCCGGCTGTCCCCGGGGT
>NW_010229227.1:1364-1823 GCF_000690775.1 Eurypyga helias
CCGGGTTCATCTGGCCTATGGGTTGGGGTGCCCCATCCTGGGGGATCACAAATATTCGCACTGGAGCAAACTGGCACCCCAGGTAAGGGGCAGGTCCTGCGTCGGGGGGAAGCCCCTTCATGTCCCCCGGTTCCTCGGGGCCAGGGTTTGCAAGTCCCGGCTGAAGAGACGGGGTTGCAGAAGGGCCGTTTTCTGTCCTCCTCGCAGAAGCTTCCTGAAGTCACCTTGAAGAGGCTGAAGCTGAAGCAGAGCAAGGCTCGCTACCTCCCCCTCCACCTCCACGCCCACCGGCTCTCCCTTCCCCTGGGCAAGCGGATAGACCTCGTCTGCAAACCACCCCTCTTCTTCCAAAACACTCTGAAGAAGTTGGAGCTGGACTTTGCCAAGGATTAAGGAGGCAAGAGGGGAACGGTACCCTCTTACCTCCGCATCACCAGCACCTGGGAGCGCCGGGTCCGG
>NW_010229227.1:1974-2267 GCF_000690775.1 Eurypyga helias
AGCTCGGAGCCGGCAGTGTGACGAAACCTGCCGTCTCTGCCGCTTGCCAGAGGCCTCCTGCGTCGGTGCGGGGGTTGCTGGCTTCACCCCGGGTACCCGCGTGGGTTCCTTGCCCCGGTTTGGCGTGTGAAAGCGCCTGGGCACGCTGGAGAGCCTGCTGTTCAGACAGACGCTGGGTAGACACCGGGCTTTGCTCGGTCCCTGGTTTGAACTTGTCTCTGAGCAATAAAAGATCCGGACCCTGCCGAGGTGAGGGGCTGCGTGTCTCTGTGCTCGGGGCGGGGGGATCCCGG
>NW_010229227.1:2326-3233 GCF_000690775.1 Eurypyga helias
CAGAGCTCTTTAGCAGCCTCCCTCCTCTCCTGTCTCTCTCTGCTCGATTTCGGAGACTCCCTTCATTCGAAAACCCATCAAAAGTGCGACTTGGCAGCGGGTGTGGGGTTGTTTCGCTGTGCCGGGAGTTTCTCTGCTCGGCTTGGCCGAGCGGCTGCGGGACTCCCTCTGCTCTGTGCTGCCAGCAGTGTCGCGCGGGTTTCCAGGCACGGCCTACGCTGCTGGGCGAAACGCTTCTACCCTGTCGCCCCTTCCAATTTCCCCATCCCTTATTTCGGGGAGCTTGCCTTGGAGCCAGGTTGCTTCCCCTCGCTGCCCTGGGAGCAGGGTGAGGGAGAGATTGAAAAGCCGGGGACCCACCGCTGATGTTCTGCCTCAAAGTCGCGTTTGTGTCTCTTGGCCTGGCCCCAAAAACTCGGGGCTGGGCAGCAGGACTTTCTCCAGGGCTGCAAAAGGCTCGTTGTACCCCACGGGGCTGCCGTGTACCTGGCTTGGGCTTTTTCTACAGGGTGATGCCCTGTCCCCTGCCTCCCCGTGCGGGGGTGAAAATAGCTGGGGAGCCCCACGCCCCTGGATCGCGCTGCCAGAAATACCTCTGCTTATGAGAGAGGGACGTAAAACCACGAGGAGCCAGGGACCGGCTGCGGCTGGGAGGAACGCTGCCTCCCCAGCCCGATGCCACCACCGCGATTTTGTTTCTTTTTGACTATTTTGGGGCGTGCTATTTGTGCAGAGGCTTCCCCCTGTAATTATCCGTGGATTTAATGTGCCGTCAAAGCTGTCATTTTCAGGGGCGCTCGGCAAGACACCTCGAGCCGGTCACGCCTCGGACGACACCAGAAGCCCCGAGCAGCAGCAGCAGCAGCAGCCGTCTCCCCTTCCTCAACACCAACATGTGCCTCTCGCC
>NW_010229227.1:3286-4384 GCF_000690775.1 Eurypyga helias
TCCTCTTCCTCAACACAAACATGTCCCTCTCGCACACGGCCGCCGAGTACATGCTCTCCGATGCTCTCCTCCCGCATCCCAGCGGTTCCCGAGCCAAGGGCCTGCGGCTGGAGCTGCCGAGCGATCGCCTCCTGAAGTTCGTCACCGTGGGGCTGCCCCTCTTCCTCGTCTCGCTGGCTTTCGCCCAGGAGTTTTCCGCCGGTGAGTGGCGGGATCTGCAGGGCGGTTCCGTTGTGTTTGCACCGGCACGGTCACGGGCCGAGGCGGAGTAGCCTGGAATTCCTGTTCAAGAAACTGTTGCCGTCTCAGGGATGTTTATTGATTGTTTTTATTGGATTATCAGTCACTGGGAAAGCCTGGGAATGGCCATCCTAAACCCTGGGACCAGTGGTGCCTCAGCTGCTTGGCCCCCAGCACCTTTGGGGTGCCATGGGTTGTTTCTGGGGAGCAGGGTGCCATCGGGGCAGCTCAGGGCGTATGTTCCGCGTGGGTTTTCGGGCAGCACAGGGGGTTGCATTGACGGCACGGCACGGCCTTGTGCTAAATCTGGCCTGGGCTGCTGTCCCGCTGCTCTCCCTGGGGATGTGGTTTGACTCCAGTCTCTAATTCCCCTCCGCTGCGTGCTCAAAGGGTCTGTGTTCGGGAAGCGATGGAAAAGTCCTTGCTGGAAAACAGCAGCGGGGAAGGACAGCTGCAAAATGTCCATGAAAAGGGCGTTTTTAACTTTTGGATGTAATCTCCCTCCTGTAACGTGTCGGCACGTGGCTGCGGAGCGCTTGCCCGACCTCAGGGGCTGAGTTGCCCCTTCTCCTCCCCCCTAGGCTCACAGATCAGCTGCTTCTCCCCCACCAACTTCACCGGGAAGCAGTCTGCCTATGCCGACACGGCTTGCTGGGACTCCCTCCTCCACCACAGCTTCGACGCCGAAGGACGTGCCGTCACCAAGTCCCTCTGGGCCCTCAAGGTACGGGTCGAGCTTGCGTCTGGCCGCCCCCGGGTTTCCCCCGAGCACGCGGCAGAGGCAAAGCAACTCCGCGCCGCTCGCTTGTCTCCTTCGCCCAGGTCTTCCCCTACTCGCTGCTGGTGGTGGCGGTGCTG
>NW_010229227.1:4464-4822 GCF_000690775.1 Eurypyga helias
TACAACCGCTCCGTGCGCCTGGTGCAGCACATGAGGAAGGCCCAGCAGGCCAGCGCCGAGCCGGAGCGATTCTGGGAGGAATACGAGAGGTGAGGCTGTTGGGCGGTCTCCGAGGGGTCGCCGCGTCCCTCCCAAGGCCCGCCAAGCTCCGGACGGACTTCGGTGAAGCGACTCGGTTTTGGGGGGTGGCTCTAAGTCCCGGCTGTGTCCCCTCTGTCCCCAGGGCCCGTCGGGAGAGGTACTTTGAGTTCCCGTTGCTGGAGCGCTACCTGACCTGCAAGCAGCACGCCCACTCCCTGGCCTTCGTCTACATCCTGCGGAACCTGCTCCTGCTCTTGTTCCTGGTTGCCACCTGCCT
>NW_010229227.1:4910-5289 GCF_000690775.1 Eurypyga helias
CGCTTGCTTTTGTCCTGGGTCCCCCCCGGCCTCTACCTGGTCTTCCTCCACCTCAACATCTTCTTCCAGGACGAATTCAGCTGCTCCATCAAAACGGGGCTGCTCCAAGCAGAGCCCCACATCCCCCTGCTCATCCCCTGCAAGCTGGTTTTCTTCTCCGTCTTCCAGCTCATCAGCCTCTCGGTTGGCGGCGTCTACGTCCTCCTCGTGCCCGTCGTCGCCTACAACGCCCTGCAGCTCTGCCAGTGGGCTGCTCGCCGTCTACGAGATGCTGCCCGCCTTCGACCTCCTCAGCCGCAAGATGCTCACCTGCCCTGTCAACGACCTCAACGTCATCCTCCTCTTCCTCCGGGCCAACATCTCTGAGCTGACCTCCTTC
>NW_010229228.1:0-2021 GCF_000690775.1 Eurypyga helias
AGAGCTCCCAGGGCCCCTGAACCTCTCCAGAAGGAGAAGTATGGGGGGCACAAGATGGAGCCAAAAGGAAACATTCACTAATAAATGAAACACCAGCGGGGCCCTCTAGATGAGCTCTAGAGGTCCCTTCCAACCGCTACCATTCTTTATGAATCTCTGAATCTCGCTTTACCACTATTCCCAGCATCACGTTTTGTGCCATACTGTT
This sequence comes from Eurypyga helias, assembly GCF_000690775.1. Classification (NCBI taxonomy): domain Eukaryota; kingdom Metazoa; phylum Chordata; class Aves; order Eurypygiformes; family Eurypygidae; genus Eurypyga; species Eurypyga helias. The sequence continues at coordinate 209 of NW_010229228.1, forward strand.
CATAATTCTTCCACAATAGCAATGCTGAGCTAAGCTCCATTCTCAGACTCCTTATTTGGTGTGAAGACATCGAAAATTCCCTCCTGGTCTGCTGAGTATCACTGCCCAGCATCACCACAACACATATTTCCCTCTGGCCTGCCTTTTCCCAGCAGCTCTGCTGTGTCAGGGTTTGCAAAGTACAGAGAGAGACCTGTGGAGTTCATCTTGATGTCAGATATAGGTTTTCAGTCTCAGGTACAGCCTGAGAACCTTTCATCTGGCATATCTACTGTGCTGGGGATGACGACAAATGATTGGCTTGCTGATAGTCAACATAATTTCGATAATTCTTTCTTTTAAAGATATTGCTGTTGTTAGTTCTGAACAACTGCTCCTCTTCCACATGATTTCACAGGTGAGATGATGCAGGACATTACCCAGGTCTCCCCCTTCTCCTCATGGCATTTCCCTCTCCTTTCTCAGCTAGACTCTCAGGCTGTGATGGATGGCTCTGTATGTCACCATTACAGATGCTGTCTGTGTTAATCTGAGCTTGGCTAACATTCAGCAGACTCATAACAGAGGTGCTGGGTGAGAGAGGTGGCAGAGACGCTGTCCTTTCTCCCTCCTGAGGAAGGCATCCAGCATGGACAGAGAGCTCACCGATGGAACAGGGCGCTGGGGCACTGTGGTGCATGCCCTGTGGTAGCAGCCGCTCTGCCTGGCCTACCTGCATCCCACCATAAAGCCTCTGAGAAGCAGATGCTGTCACTGTTTAGAGGCCTTCTTTGTTTCAGCACCAGCCTGTCGCCTCATGCTCTGCGTGACGAAAGCTAATGCGGAAAGAACCGTTCAGCTACAAGTGAGACACACAGCTACAGGGCTGTGAGGCCTGTGAAGGTTGGCCTGAGGTAGCCATTCCATTTTACAAACCTCGGAGCTGCCATGGTCCTCTCCACTTGAGAGATCATTTCTCCTGCCATTCCCCTGCAACTACAGGTAGCAACATCTTAGCTGGAATTGTTCTGCAAAGGAGGTTGGGTGACCATCAAAAGCTTTCCTGGTCCACTTGGGAGCATGTTGTAAAAGCTGCTTTCTTTTACACATCTTTGAAGGGAGTAGAAAGAAATTATGTGAGGGTACTTTGGGAATGTTCCTACCATCACTGTCTGGTGCCTGATGCAAATTGTTTTCTTCACTTTGTTATTTAAACTGCTGGCAGGTGAGTTAATTAATTTTAATAGAATGCTACGGGTGGGTTTTGCAAGTTTAATTATCGGAAGGGCACTCAGAAATGTTAGAAGGTCTCTTTTGATGCCAAATCTAAAGAAAGTGATACAATTAAATAATGGTCGAGTCTTTTTCTTGGTAATAAGAAAAAAAGAGAAAAAAAAAAAGGAAAGGAAGAGGCCAAGTCAATTGAAGCAATTACACCAGAGTGTAACTAGCAGTTACACAGGAGTATTGGAAGTCCTCCAAACCCCTTGGTGTTGTTCACATACACTTATCGCTGGAATCTTTACAATTTTATTGTCTGTATTTGGATCAATTTACTGCACACTTCCCTGCTCTGACTTGGACTGCCTTCATGCTGCAGTTGATACCGAGATACCCAGCAACTCCACAGTGGGAGGGATCATCACAGTGGGGATATTGGGCCAGTCACACAGTACCAACCACCCTCAAGGACAACCAGAGATACTGGTCCACTAAACTGGACCGGCCAGTGGAGGCACTAGAGGTATCTGTGTGAAAGAGGCAGCCTCCAGAGAGGGTTAATCGGGGGCTCGCGTGCATGCAGGGACTCAGCGGGGAGGGAGGCGTGCAGGAA
>NW_010229228.1:2052-11722 GCF_000690775.1 Eurypyga helias
ATCCCAGCAACGTTACAGGGATTGTCTAACCTGACAGGTGTTTCCTTAGGAGTTTTTACATCACCTTCTGCTCCTTTGGTGGTGTGTATAAAGTTATCTCTAGAGGGCAAGTAGGTAGAGTGTCCCCTGAAACCAAGAGATATGCAATATTTTTCTTGTGGAAGAAAATAATTTCTGTCATCAGCGTGTCTCCTTGCCATTTCCCTTTTAAGGCTCTGTCTGTAACAACACTGGCATTTGGCCTGCCGTATTTCACCTTAAAAAATCAATGGAGTGGTTGAAGTTGGATTTCTACATATATTTATGTATTCAGGTGTCAAGTCCACTCTGCCCTGGGTATAAGAATACCTCTGAGGTTAGAAAGCAGCAAGTTCCTGGACTTGCCTCTGGCCTTAAATGATTAAATGTGTTGAACGGTTGACTTCTGCTGTGCTTGAAAAGCACTGATAAAGAGCTGTGGAAAGTTAAAAGTTGCTGTATTTCAGGTATTTTCCCTTTAGACATGTTCCACTTGAACTGAACACTCTTCAGAACATGTCTTCACAGATTGGGCTTTCTTTTTTATTTTAGCCTATGCCAAGGTAAATTTATAATAGAAATTTTCTTTCACTTGTCTGTAACTTGATAAAGATTCTTTCAGCTGGTAGTTTGACTAACCTTACAAAGAACAGAGTTGAGAAATTTTGTCTGGTCACACCACAGAGGAAAAGCTGAATTAAGCTTGTATTAAGAAATTAAAAGATTAAAAATGCAGTAGTTGTGCACAAGTCCATTCTCATTCCATGTTTCCAAGTAACCATTTTAAGCTTCTATATGTTGTTGAGCTTCATTTCTATCGCAAATAAAACCAGTATGATACAAATAAAGAAATATTGATTTAGCGACTAGAAACTTTTTAAACTGCCATTTTATTCAATGCATCCATAGGCAGCACAGCAGAATGGAAGCTTTATTGTATACTGAGTGAACCTATTGGTTTGAGCATGACACGATGAAATTGTAACACAGCAATAAAATTGCAGGGCACATTCATGCCATCTGTTTCGTGGTGGAAAAACAAAGAACATTTTGGTGATGGCCCCAAACAATAAATCTGGGTTTAGCAAAGAAAAACAATTGAAGCTTTTAATGGGAGGAACATCCTAAGATGTTGCACATCCTCCTTCCCCTGCTGTTGCTCAGCTGCAAAGTTCTCCCAAGTGTTTCTTGTTTTAGGCATCCTTCGCTGTTACAGTCTGCTGGGTTCAGGGCTCTAAAAACCATCTTTAAGTCACAGAACACTGATTCAACAGATGTTTGCCTCTGCCTATCTTGTCTATTGCTTTTATCACTTTTTCATTTTTGGAGTGGGTGGGAAGGAAGGCGGTCAGGTTGCGTTGCTCCACGAGCAGTCAGCCATGGGAAGCACAGTTAAAGGGTCACAATCTATTAGCAGGGAGGCAAGCATGAAGGAGTTTTGTTCAATCTTCCATCAAACCAATGTAAAATCTATGACCTGAGCCCTGTGTTGTCAGGAAATGAGGGAACTAGATTACTGTAAGTCATGTAGTATGTGCAGAAAAGGTGTTTTCCTTGGGAAATCAGCGAGGTAAGATAAGAGGGTTCTCTTATTCTGACCACTCTTCAAATATTTGATATTGTGGCCCTTGTAGTTTGAATATCCTATGACCTTAAAGAAGGGCCCATGAAATACCATCCTTGTAGCTATTGAAATCTGTAGATATGGAATGTGATTAAGATGGGTAATAAATCCTTTTTTAAATTAAATCTGTTGCAAGGTTATAAATGTTACAGCATATCTACCTGATAAGAAATTAAAAACATCTTTCTTCTTTGGTGACTGGGATCTCTTGCAAAGAGTTTCTCCACAGTTTCTTACCATTTTGTGTGGGTTCCCTTTCCCACAACAGTCCTCTGTAATGTACCTGGATGACCTTCTGCAATGGTATCTGTTCTAAGTCCATGTATTGAGTGTTGGAAGAGGAAAAAAGAAGACAGAAGATGTCAGGGTTGTTGAAGCCACTAGTTTCTGGCCCAGCTACAGCACTGTGATCCCCTCGGAGCATCTGTGAACACTCCTGGTGACAGAAACCCTCTCTGCAAGTCCTCATCAGCTCAACTACCCATCCTCAGCTCCTAGCCCTGGTTCCTCAGCCTGCCAAAACGTGGGGAGTACGCACTTTCCTACAGCCTCCCCCACAGCGTGCTGCTTTGCAGGTGAGACAGTCATAGGTAATTGTTGTGAGTCTACCATCAGCTTCAGTCAGGGGAGTTTTCATCCGTTAGGCACCTACTTACCTGCCTGGCACAAATCGGTGCCTGACGGTTTTTAAATGAGAAGGATGGAAGCGACTGGGTTTGTTTGTGTTTAAGCCACAGGAGGCAGAGCTTTCATCTTTTTATAGCATTCGCCAGTTTTAAGATGAGAACTTGAAAAATGCCATTAAAACAAAGAATGGTCGCAATGTAATGAAGTAACAATATCTTCTGACTTTAAGGACTTGAGCTAAAAGCTAACTGACTGTAGTGGCTCAGACTGTAAAAGCAGTGGGAAATTTAATGAACAGTGACCCCACAGCAAAGTCAATCTGTCTGTTAATGTTTAGTTTTGTCATTTCTTCTGAAAAATAATGAACTCCTATTATATAATCTCTTGGTTATGGAACCTGGAGTCAGGCTCCCATTGAGCTTAACTCTGCCAATCCATCTCAGCTGAAATTACTAACCTTCCCTGTGTAATATTAAACATCCCAAGCAAGAAATAAGTACGCAGGTACTCAGAGAAATAGTTATGGTTGTGGGGAAAGGAAGTTGCCATGAACTTGGCTGTAAAAGCTTTAAATGGTTTGCAAATTCTAATGTTAAGCTGATTCAGACAGTTAAAATATTTAAAATATAAAGAATGACGCTGTGATTAATTAGTCATGACTGATGCCCCAGCTCTGTAACATGTCATTCTTCCAGATGCTGTAGAATATTTATTGCCAATCTTGTAGCAAAGGTGGTAAACAAATAAGAGAGAAAAATATGAACCTCTTTGCTTATGTTTAGCTATTAAGGACATGTATTTCCTTAACCAGGTTGCGGGAATAGGTGCCTTGAAAGCTAACTGATTTAAAGAAGTGTATTTTAGCTACAGGCTAAAATAATTAAGTTAAAAGCAGATAACCTGCAAACTTTGGGTAGCACCATCCACACAGGTTGCTGCTGTGAGCACAGGCCTTGAACAGGCCGGAGAAGTCTACTCCTGTCCTCTGCCCCAAGGTAGAACCAGCCCTGTCCTATACAGTTTTTTATTTGGGCTGTAGTTTCAGGTTGGCTTTGTTCTACTCTTACCTACTTCTTAAATCGGAGCCATTTGGTTATGCCTTGTGAGCAGCATGTTGAGTGGCTTTGCACAGCAGCTTGTCCTGTGAGAACGAGACTGCATGTGATGTGACTTTGGAAGTGGCTGAGCTGACAAAACTCTGCAGGCTTCTCCACTCTTCTGGTTTTCTCCAGTAAAATAGCAGGGATTATCCAGAGTCCAACCACTACACGTACACATCCCTCACCATATTCAAATTTACCTGGAGATCTATGTATTGGTTACATACTGCATGACACACTAAATGTGTATTTTCTTCTTTATGGTGCTTTAATGGAGAATGTGTAGCCCTACTTACGTATGTTGTCTCACAGACACAATTTCTTTCAAGTTTACTCGGGTTTATTTTTGCTTAAAAACCCATTGCAAATTACAGTCAAATATATAACACAAGTAAAGCGCCACATTTAAAAAGTTACAGTGCCTTTTATAATTTCCATGGTTTTCCCCCCTTTTCTATTTTTTGTTGCGGGCTGGCATTTGGTTCTGTGGGCTGGAAAAACTGCTTTCCCCAGTAGTAACGTCCTTTTCCATTAAGTAAATCTTGTTGATGTAAGTGAAATTTTCCAGCCAGTGGTTTGCTATTGCTGAAGTACAGTGTAAAGCTGGTAAAAAACAATCTGGAGAAGGCCACTATTTTCATGAAAAAGAAAGAACCTATCAAGGGTCGTACTGGTCTTCAGGCTCTCCTGGCAGCGGGGCAGCCACAGGGCAGAGCCAGGATGGGACAGTGACCTGGACCACCCCATATACAAGGATAAGGGATGTGGGGCAGCTCTGTGACTGAGCCGGGGGCCCAGCAGGTGAAGTGAGGGCAGTGGGGTCTGCTTCCAGCCCAGGGCAGAGGCCCCTGATGCTCTTAGGCACTGGCTTTCCCCACCGAAGCTAGCCCTGGGCAGGGCCTGCAGAGCCCCAGGAGCCCTAGGCAGTGGTTTGATCCTCATAACCAGCAGGTTCCTCCTTTCAGTGATGCCTGTTGCCTTCTGCCTACTCGGAATGGGTGTGATGGGGCAGGCAGAAGGATGGCAGCCTCCCAGCCTGGCCCCCTGTGCCCTTTTTCTGCTTTGGCTCATTTGGGTGCAGTGTTCAGCGTGTGCATCCAGCAGCAGCCGCTCCATGCCCCCCGTGCCAGGGTGCCTCCAGCTTCATGCTGCACCGCTCCCACCGCACCTCTTTCTGTGCAGAGCTTCCTGGTGTCTTTCCTGAAGTAAATTTGGAAACTACAGACCCATTAAAGAGCTCCTTCCAGTACACTTTGTGGGGAAAGATCCCACATCAGACTGCCCTGTGAGTGTACAGTGCCCCTCCAGCCAGCAGGAGAGCCATGGGCAGAAGTGCAGAGGTAACAGTGCTCCCTGCCCCTCCGCGGTGTCTGAAGGAAAAGCAAACCAAAAATGAGAGTAAATGAACTACTCATTTTTCATGCTGGCAGCTCAGCTGCTCCTCACAGTGGGGCACAGGGTCATTAGAGACTGATCTGTCCCTATCCATGCAGGACTGGCTTCATCCAGGCAATTCTCCAGGTGCAGCCTTTCTCTCCAACCTGCGGAGACTCGCCCCTCAGCACTGCCATGGTCTCTGTGGCTCAAGTGACTCTGCTTCCCAGCGCCTTTACTCCTGCCCTGGGAGTGTGGCAGCATATTCTCACCAAAAAGAAGGGCTTAGGCATGTGCCTAACACCGCGTGTGCAGGGGACACGTATGTGAGCAATGATTTCACAAACAGTGACTAATCAGACTACTTACTTCCTCCATTCCACAGAGCTGCCCGACAGTTTACAGCAATTAAACAGCGTGATATGTGGGAGAAGCACACATCGTAATGTCTATGCCATGCGAAAAATGTTGACCCTTCTGTGGCCATGGGTCGGGCACAAGCTACACCCCAGTCCCCATTGCTACCTGCCCGTGCTGGCGCACTCAGCTCCAGGCTGATCAGCTGGTTTCCTCTGGAGGAATTGGTCCTGACAGGCCCTCCTGCATCCTTGTAACATCCTCCCTGCTTTCCTGTCCTCATCATCTGCTGCTCATCCTGCTGCAAATCGTGCAGGCAGAGCCTATATGGTCCTTTATCTCACCTTATGTATTCATTTTAAGCTGTTGCTTGTAAGAAAGTGTTTCTTCCTTCCAAGAGTGTTAGTCACAGCGTTTCTGATGTGCTTGTCTCTCATTTACCTGTGAAGATCCAGCTAACGATGCTGTGTTCTCCTTTCTGAGAGCTGGTGACACTGCAAATCACTACCAGAGCCTGGAGCTGGCAAGTAACTTCTGCGTAACACAAAGCGAAGACAAATCACTCCTCTAGAACTGAATCACTCAGGAGAAAAATATTTCAGCTGCATCTGATAAGATAGCTGCAAAATACGCACAGCCTTTTGGAATGTAAGACAGAATATGAAATATGTGGGGAAAAAAAACATTTCTGGATGGCGTTGTCAAAAATGTTTAGCATATGGTTAGCAGCTTCCAGTTCAGTGGAAGACAAACATTTTACAGACTGCAGTGGGAGCAGTGATTTGCCATCAGTGGCACTTTCAGAAAGCAGGTTCAGATCAACGCCAGGTTAGGAGGTGATACGGAATCTGTCAGCTAAACAAGGGAGGTCAGAGACCTGAGGGCGAGACACAAAATAAGGTATTTTATTGCAGAAGAATCGACAAAAGAAAGGACCTATAGAATTTTACTCTGTAGAATAAAACCTATGGAATTTTATACATAATGTGAGTCCTATTAAAACAGCTGATAAATGGGCTACGCCCTGAGGATGAGTTGTAGCACTGAGCCTGCAGTTTAGTTGTCTTACAGAATGTCTGAGATGAAAACAAGGAAGTTTTCTTCCGCTGTTTAGCTGTCCTAGATGGAATATCAGCAGAGGGTCGTATTAGCTTCCATGAGATGAAAGGCATTTAATGCATACTGATTATATGTTACTGCTATAAGCAAAATAGCAACACTTTAAAAGAGTAAATGCTCTTTCTATAAATACAGTGCATATATCGTAGAACGAAATTCTCCGTTCAAGAGCCTGATCCTTTTTTTCCCGGAGGGGCGGGAAGCGGCATGGATGTTGCTGCATTGCCCTCTCGTGGAAGGAGTGTGGGAACAGCAGCTGCCGGGGCCGGAGCTGCCACCACCCCTCCCCAGGTGCCCCGGGTTTCCACCGGCCCGAGCTGACGGCCAGGCCGGGAGAAAGTACTTAGGGACCCCCCGCACGGGAAATATTTAGTCAAATAAGTCCGGTTTTCCCTAAATCTTCTGTTTCTGCATTTGTGTAGAAAACAGCTCCGATGCTGGGTCCCTACCGGAGTTGGAAAGGTTGTCCCCAAACATCAAAACAATAAGCAGTCCAAATACAGTACAGCTCCTCTTCCCGGTTCTCCCTCTGCAGGATTTTATGTAGCGAACAGTAATTAAAAGGCGGGAGGATGCACAACATCATCATTATTTTGCAGGATGGTGCACGGGTGAAGTGCACGCCAGGAGGGAGGGTGGTGTGCTAGGGATGACAGTCTACACGCAGACCCGTTGTGGCTCCCGGTGAATGATGCCATCTATCACATGGATTGCTGCAATTGCCTCCCACGTTGCTATATCTCATCTCTATTCTCTGCTGTTCCTCTGGGAATTTTAAAGCAGCGTGTTCCTGTCTAACCAAGGTACTTTTGTCACCCACACTGAGAGAGTCGTCTGAGTACTTCATGGTCTCTGAAATATTTATCCTATCACTTTTCTTGTCAGGTAAGGAAATTTCCATTTTGCAGCTGTCAAAGTGAGACACACGGATTAATTCTCAGCTCTGAAAAGAGATTTATGCGTGCAAAGTGGTGCTTAGGCAGAATTCAAGAGTCTATATCCAAAACGTACATTGTGGAAAGCCCCATTCAAAGGCTGAGGTATCTGCTGGCATGCAGGGAGAAGGCAGGGAGTTCCCCTCTCTGCCTGAGGGAGACACAGCGGTTCAACCCCTTGGTATGAGCCATTTATTTCTGCATATGAAATAGAAGTTCCTAATAGAACTTCACATGCAGCTTGTGCCACTAGCAATCATGTTGGGGTGGAGGAGGAGGCACAGCCTGCAAAGCTCCCAGAGGGGAAGGAATCAATGTAAGATGTTGTCCTACCCTGCTGTGACCAGCTGAAGGAACAGCTGCCTCCCTCGCTTTGTGCACATGGGACACCTACATCCTCAGAGAAAACCTTCCCTGAGAGCCTACTGTGGCGTCAACAGGCATGCTATACACAGCCTTGGGGCTTCGCTGAGCTGACCAGCTAGGTTTATGCTTCAGTTGTGAGGCTGTTTGGGGCCTGACCTGCTGTTCAGCATTCACTTCAAAAGTCTCAGCTATTCTGGAGTTCAGTTAAGATGACTTTATCACAAAACATGATGTCCTACTTCTGCCCAATAACCTAAAGCACTGCTCCAGGAAAAATAAAACCTGTGTCCTAGGCTCTTCTAATCTCATGCAAGTTTAAGCCTCCGCCTTCCTGATCTTAGAGAAATGCCCTAAATATCAGACACTGTGTATGTGGGATGGGAATGCTCCCCATTACTCTCAGGCCATTATACACCGAGAAAGGAAGGACCACAGCAGGAGCAGAGAGCAGCCAGGACCTGGAACTCAGTGGGCTGTATGCTTCTGGAGGGCAGGACTCTGGCTTCTACTCTCAAGCATCTCTCTCTACTTTATTAGCACTATGTTTCAATTTTCTTAGTAGCCTGAGAAACCACAGTGCACCCTTCCCCAGGCCAAGTGCCTGCAGTCAAGGCTATGGATCCAGTCGCTCCTGGGGGCCCCCTTGACTTCTGCTCTCACACATTCAGCAATTTTGACTACAAGCAGTTTGAGTTCAGACATCAGCAAGGGTGATGCTGAGCTGGGATTGAGCGCTCTCCTCCTGGCCATGTTTTGTAATCCTATGGACGACATCAGGCGAGACTCCACAGACAGCGCTTTCAGGGCTCCAATTCCCTTTTTCCCCAGGTAAACACTGAAGACAAGGTTTCAGCTTTCTTGGTGTATCTGACTGACTGGCTTAAAACTCCCCTGGGCTCAGCTACTTGGCTTTTGGACATTCCCACTTGGATGCCGGATTTTCCTGTCTTTGATGGAGGGTGTCTGTCACCCCACCAAGTCACCCTTGCAGATGTCATGGCAGGGCAGGTGCTGACAGCAGAGGTGGCACCTGTGTACATCACAAAATCTGCAGCCTATGGCTGAACACCTGTGAACGTGCTCGACTGTTGAAAAACAGCAATGGTGGGCTTTTTTTTTCTTTCATGCTTTGTTTTCTTCCTGAGACTCATGACACACAGTGATTTTAGAACCCATCTCCCCTAAAATATTTTGTCTGAGAGAGGTTATTCATGTTGATTACTCACAGCACCTAAATTCAGGCAACTAATTTAGACATCTAAGTAGGGAGACTAGCCTGCTTCATTTCCCTTGGGTGGTGTGTGGAGAAAGAAAAGCTCACCCAGAATCTTCTCAAAGCTAGAACTGAAGGTCAGGGTCTGCTTTAAAGTCATTAGTGGTGGGTTATGTTAAAACACAGTGCAACATCTGGATTTTTCTCATTTGTTCTCTGAAGGACTCTCTCCTCTGCAACTGTAAGACTACACACATAAGATTAAGCACCTCCTTCTATTAAGTAGTGTATCTGTCTCCTAAATGTGACTGTGAAGAGGAATAGGATTAGTACTTTTCTTCTTCGTAATGCAGCTCAGCTGTAAAGGAAAATGTTACATTAGAAAACAGATACTGGTTTCTGTAGACTGTAGATATCTTCTTTTGAAGCCTCATTCAGCAAATCACTTGGGAGTTGATTCAAAGCCCACCCAAGGAAGATCACATCTTAGCATGAATTTGTCTTTAAGGGGATGTTTAAGGACATCTCTATTCAGCAAAGCACACGAGTGTGTGTTTAAATCCCACTGAAGGCCAATTTCCCCCATAAGTGCATCATTGGACTGAGATTTTGAAATACATCATCGCCTCTGAAATCCTCTCTCACTGTGGAGCTCTACTGTTTCAGAAAGAAAAGCCATATGGAGCTAAACATGCACATTTTGTCTAGCAGATAGATATCACGGCAGATTGTGTTTTCCTGTCAAGTGATTGTCCATATGAGCATGCAAACTGTGGTGTGCATCTATCCAGACATGCAAGGCAAGCTTTTCAGCCATAACAATATCCATACTGATGGTAACTCCTCCTGGGTCGCATAATAATAATTGTAAAGAGATGAGCCCACACATCACTGCCTATCTACTGGCCATGAGGCCTCTCCTCTCCTCTCCTCTCCT